>NC_068427.1:30698587-30893587 GCF_023373465.1 Oncorhynchus keta | reverse complement strand
GTTGGGGCGGTATGTGAATTGGTGTGGGTCTAGGGTGTCCGGGAGGATGCTGTTGATGTGAGCCATGACCAGCCTTTCAAAGCACTTCATGGCTACCGATGTGAGTGCTCAGGCAGGTTACCTTCGCTTCCTTGGGCACAGGGACTATTGTGGTCTGCTTGAAACATGTTGGTATTACAGACTCGGTCAGGGAGAGGTTGAAAATTTCAGTGAAGACACTTGCCAGTTGTTCCGTGCATGCTTTGAGTACACATTCTGGTAATCCGTCTGGCCCCGGGGCTTTGTGAATGTTGACCTGTTTAAAGGTCTTGCTCACATCGGCCACCGAGAGCATTATCACACAGTCATCTAGAACAGCTGGTGCTCTCATGCATGCTTCAGTGTTGCTTGCCTCGAAGCGACTTATAAGATATCCAGACACAATGCATGCCTGACTACCTCCTGAGGTTGTCTACACCCATCTAAGAACCTTAAAAGGCATAATTGGCATTAATTCAATTTAAACAGTCATGGTCCCCTTTAGGTTTTATCTTGTTCTCGGTTTGTTACAGAAAAGTTTCCAATAACATTTTTAGAATGTTCTTAGAACATTGTGTCATGGTTTCCTTGAGGTATTTGTCTAGTTGCGGTAAAAATGCAGTAAATCTACAAGAAGCTCTGCATTTTTACAGTTAAATGAAAGTGTTCGTGGACAGTATGTTAGGGTACAGTGTTGTTCCCTAGGGTAAAAAAACAGTCACAAGTACACTTCACACTATACACTATATATACAAATGTATGTGGACACCCATTCAAATGAGTGGATTCGGCTGTGATATCGAGTACACAACATTCAATCTCCATAGACACACATTGGCAATAGAATGGCCGTACTAAAGAGCTCAGTGACTTTCAATGTGGCACTGTCATAGGATGCCACCTTTCCAACAAGTCAGTTTGTCAAATTTCTGCCCTGCTTGAGCTGCCCCATTCAACTGTAAGTGCTGTTATTGTGAAGTGGAAACGTCTAGGAGCAATAACGGCTCAGCCATGAAGTGGTAGGCCACACAAGCTCACAGAACAGGACTGCCGAGTGCTGAAGCACGTAAAAATCATCTGTCTTCGGTTGCAACACTCACTACTGAGTTCCAAACTGCCTCTGGAAGCAACGTCAGCACAATAACTGTTCCTCGAGAGCTTCATGAAATGGGTTTCCTTGGCCTAGCAGCCGCAAACAAGCCTAAGATCACCTTGCACAACTCCAAGCGTTGGTTGGAGTGGTGTAAATCTTGCTGCCATTGGACTCTGGAGCAGTGGAAACCCGTTCTCTGGAGTGATGAATCATGCTTCACCATCTGGCAGTCCGACTGAGGTTCATACAGAATAATTTTTTTGAGAGTGGTGTGGAAAAACTTTATTGGCCTGCAAAGAGCCCTGACCTCAACCCTTTTGAACACCTTTGGGATGAATTAGAACATTTACTGCGAGCCAGACCTAATCGCCTAACATCAGTGTCCGACCTCACTAATGCTCTTGTGGTTGAATGGAAGCAAGTCCCTGCAGCAAAGTTCCAACATCCAGTGGAAAGGCTTCCCAGAAGAGTGGAGGCTGTTATTACAGTAAAGGGGGGACCAACTTCATATTAATGCCAATGATTTTGGAATTAGATGTTCGACAAACAGGTGTCCTCATACTTTTGGTCATGTAGCGTATGAACTCACTTGGTACAGTTCTGTACCTTGCAGGTATAATGTGACATTTTCTACACAATATTTGTAATATAAGGTACGATCATCCCAGCGATTTGATGTTTGAGGGCAATGCACAACCACCAGTGAAAGTGTTGTAGCAGTTTAAGTGTTTCGATGCTTATGCCGATGCAAGTCAAGCACTTCTTTTGACACTGTTTGTTCTGCAAACTTTGTAAGAGAATGTGTCAGTAATTAGTTGCACTGTAAAGCGGTTATTGTGCTTTTTCCAGTAACTCAATGGAAACTTGTTACCAGTGTGAATTTGTAATTTCCTAACTGAAAACAATTTGTCAGTAAGTTATTGTAAATTCACAATAACTTACTATCAAAATGTTGCCAGTAACCTACAGGCAACTTGCTTCCACTAGCAATACATGCCAGTAACTTACTGTGGCTTCACTGACTCTTCTGTTGATAACATGCAACGTTACTTGCTGATTGGCAGCAGACCCTGAAAATTGCGTACTATGTCACAAATGTACAGATTTGTGCACCACGTCATTGCTCTCGCTCTGCTGTGGATGCATGATGTGCTGCTTGCTAACTGTCACTCATATATCACTGCACCTGTACATAACCCATCTATAAATAGCCCAAACAACTTCCTCTTCCCCTACTGTATTTATGTATTTATTTTGCTCCTTTGCACCCCAGTATTTCTGCTTTGCACACTCATCTTCTGTCAAATCTACCATTCCAGTGTTTTAATTGCTATATTGTAATTACTTCGCCACCATGGCCTATTTATTGCCTTTACCTCCCTTATCTCACCTCATTTGCTCACATTGTATATAGACTTATTTTTCTACTATATTATTGACTGTATGTTTGTTTTACTCCATGTGTAACTCTGTGTTGTTGTATGTGTCGAACTGCTTTGCTTTATCTTGGCCAGGTCGCAGTTGTAAATGAGAACTTGTTCTCAACTTGTCTACCTTGTTAAATAAAGGTGAAATATATATATTTAAATATGGCGAGGGGCTGAAGCTCACAGAACCTGAATTGCTAGGGGCTGGCCTACGTGGAGGGAAAACAGTTGCTTTCAAACTAGGGATTTCGTTGCTATTTGAGGTAAAACAGTTATTCTGCTCATAGATTATGCATGTATGAACGACACATTTACACATCCAGCCCAAATTGTGTGGTGTAAAAAACACTTAGTAGTCGCTAAAAGTTCCCGAGCATGTGTTTAAAGCCTGACATAGCTGCATGTGATACCAAAGAGCCTTACCATATTTCATTTATAGCAAGTCAGCATGTCATTGTACTCACTTCCCAGCTACACCATCAGGTCAATGAGTGTGACCGATTTGCTACAGTAAATAACTGTGAATTTTACAATAACCCACTTGCAGCTAGTTGAAAGAAAGTTATGAAACTTAAACATGAACTTTATGTGAACCAGCTGGAATGAAGCTACTGGAAAATGCTCAGTAAGCTCATAACAGGGAAGCATGTGATACTCAAAAGATTTACACAGATTGTAGCACTGACCTTGACAAAAGAGTTGCCCATGTTCTTCAACATTACAATAAATCCCTTAAACTGGTACAAGATTTCTACTGACGGTTGGCACAAATACAACATATTTTAGACCTACATTTCAAATTGCAGTAATGATTGTACCTTATATTGAATATATTGGGTAGACAAATGTACCACAATACTAGATTATCCTCGCAGTCACATGAACCCTAAAAAATACAGACCAGTATGATGTGAGTTCCTGTGTACCACTGCAGGTACCTTTGACCTTTTTGTACACCAGGGAGCAACATTGTACCGTAGCCGTACTCTTATTTTTGAGAGAATGTGGACATATCGTACCAGCCAAAAGTTTGGACACACCTACTCATTCAAGGGTTTTTATTATTTATTTTTACTATTTTCTACATTGTGGAATAATAGTGAGGGGATCAAAACCATGAAATAACACATAATGTAGTAACCAAAAAAGGGTTAAACAAATCATAATATATTTTATATTTGAGATTCTTCAAAGTAGCCACCCTTTGCCTTGATGACAGTTTTGCACACTCTTGGCATTCTCTCAACCAGCTTCACCTGGAATGCTTTTCCAACATGTTTGAAGGAGTTCCTACATATGCTGAGCACTTGTTGGCTGCTTTTCCTTCACTCTTCGGTTCAACTTATCCCAAACCATCTCAATTGGGTTGACTGGTACTGTATGTTCTTGGTAAAACAAAACATTTAAAAAAAATGTACCCGGTGACCCTGCTGAGACATTAAAGCGATAATGCGGGATTTTGGCAACGAGGCCCTTTATCTACTTCCTCCGGGTCAGATGAACTTGTGGATATCCTTTTTATGTCTCTGTGTCTAGTATGAAAGAAGTTAAGAGTTAGTTTTGTAAGCCCATGCTAGCATTAGCACAATGACGAGTTAATATATATATATTATATTATCATACAAAAAAACATTCAAATATATATATTTTTAATGATAACATATTTGCTTAGGATGTCACTTGGTGAAGTCCATAGGACCAATTTGATGAATGCAGACAAGACAGAAGCTTATTCTACACTAAAATGAAATTATGTCTTGACCATCACCGATATCATGTCTGTCGCCTAATTAGCATCCCAGATTTAACGAGGCGGAAGATGAGTTCATAATTTCCTTTTAATGGGGGCTTAGGTGGTGAGCTGCAGTAACTGAAATCGTGAAATGCCAACACCCCCTCAAACCTCCCTTCAACAGACAAAATGACAAGCTTACACGGAAGACTAGACACACACTCAAGAGTGATCGCAAGGAGACACACAACTACACGCACACACACCAACACACACGCAAGCATGGACACACACACAATTAGCACCTGTTTCAAGAACTCTCTGTCTGTCAGATGGACAGTCCCTTGTCCTTCAACAACTCTTTCTATCTCTCTCATAAATTATAGTGGTAGTTGGCTGTTTAATTAGATTGTGAGTTAAAAAGGCAATGGATGGATAGAGTTCATCTTAATTATAAGTTTCCCTCTTTTTCCTCACTCATACCCTGCTGTCATACCTCCCTACCCAAGTGTCTCTGACCTGAGTTCCCCTGATGACAAGACTGTGTGTGATGTTTTCTCTGCATGTGACAAAGCATGAATTTACTCTCTCCTGCTTCTGTGGATAAAGCCTTTGACATCAGCCTCGTCACCAGATGACTTTACACTATCTTCCCCTGCAAAGACTGTTTCCAGCTGTGCAGACAGGGCTCAGTAACCTCAAAGTCAGAGCAACAAGGCTAGATCAGACCAGAGAAATTATCATGTTCATCATGTAGAGTTTAAGTTGGAAGTTTACATATACCTTAGCAAAAAACATTCAAACTCAGTTTTTCACAATTCCTGACATTTAATCCTAGTAAACAAGTCCCTGTCTTAGGTCAGTTAGGATCACCACTTTATTTTAAGACTGTGAAATGTCAGAATAATGCTAGAGATAATTATTTATTTCAGATTTTATTTCTTTCATCACATTCCCAGTGGGTCAGAAATTTACATACACTCAATTAGTATTTGGTAGCATTGCCTTAAATTGTTTAACTTGGGTCAAACATTTCGGGTAGCCTTCCACAACCTTCCCACAATGAGTTGGGTGAATTTTGGCCCATTCTTCCTGACAGAGCTGATTTAACTGAGTCAAGTTTGTAGGCCTCCTTGCTCGCACACGCTTTTTCAGTTCTGCCCAAAAATGTTCTATGGGATTGAGGTCAGGGCTTTGTGATGGCCACTCCAATACCTTGACTTTGTTGTACTTAAGATATTTTGCCACAACTTTGGAAGTATGCTTGGGTTCACTGTCCATTTGGAAGACCCATTTGAGACCAAGGTTTAACTTCCTGACTGATGTCTTGAGCTGTTGCTTCAATATATCCACATCATTTTCCTGCCTCATGATGCCATCTATTTTATAAAGTGCACCAGTCCCTCCTGCAGCAAAGCACCCCCACAACATGATGCTGCCACCCCCGTGCTTCACGGTTGGGATGGTGTTCTTCGGGCTTGCAAGCCTCCCCCTTTTTCCTCCAAACATAACGATAGTCGTTATGGCCAAACAGTTCTATTTTTGTTTCATCAGGACAGAGGACATTTCTCCAAAAAGTACGATCTTTGTCCCCATGTGCAGTTGCAAACCGTAGTCTGGATTTTATTTATGGTGGTTTTGGAGCAGTGGCTTCTTCCTTACTGAGCCACATTTCAGGTTATGTCAATATAGGACTCGTTTTTACTGTGGATATAGATACTTGTGTACCTGTTTCCTCCAGCATCTTCACAAGGTCCTTTGCTGTTGTTCTGGGATTGATTTGCACTTTTCGCACCAAAGTACGTTCATCTCTAGGAGACAGAACGCCTCTCCTTCCTGAGCGGTATGACGGCTGCGTGGTCCCTTGGTGTTTATACTTGCGTACTATTGTTTGCACAGATGAACGTGGTACCTTAAGGTGTTTGGAAATTGCTCCCAAGGATGAACCAGACTTGTGGAGGTCTACAATTTTTTTTCTGAGGTCTTGGCTGATTTCTTTTGATTTTCCCATGATGTTAAGCAAAGAGGCACTGAGTTTGAAGGTTGGCCTTGAAATACATCCACAGGTACACCTCCAATGGACTCAAATGATGTCAATTAGCCTATCAGAAGCTTCTAAAGCTATGACATCATTTTCTGGAATTTTCCAAACTGTTTAAAGGCACAGTCAACTTCTGACCCACTGGAATTGTAATACAGTGAATTATAAATGAAATAATCTGTCTGTAAACAATTGTTGGAAACATTACTTGTGTCATGCACAAAGTAGATGTCCTAACCGACTTGACAAAACTATAGTTTGTTATTAACAAGACATTTTTGGAGTGGTTGAAAAAACGTTTTAATGACTCCAACCTAAGTGTATGTAAACTTCCGACTTCAACAGTAAATTAAAATGAATCCACGTGGGTACTGTAACTTAAATTGCATTTGAGTTTCCATGCATAATTTACTCAAGAGTCACACATCTCAAGTTTGGATTCAGACGATAAAAAAATGTTATTTTCATAGGATCTCGTAAGAAGTATATGGAGTATATGGTTTTATTATAGTATCTCACACAGGCAGTATGAGGTTGAGTTATTGGACAGACAGCAGACGTGTTCCCATGGCAGCAGACGTCTGAGGGTCACATGATCCGTCACTCATCAGACAGGTGAGAGAGGAGAGAACCCAACCAGCTAAAGAGGGCAACGTGAGATATGAGTTACTGTACATCTATGCTCTCACTCTCCCTCCCCACTCTCAGTCTCCGGTTTCTCGCCTGGGTGTATCCTTTACGGAAACGGTTTATCGTTTCAGAACCAAATGGAAGCTAACAGAGCAAATCAGAGTTTCCAGTTGGATAGATTCAGGTAAAGTATTCAGATCCCCTTACAGGCTTCTTCTAAAATGGATGAAATTATAATTTTTTCAACAACTTTATTGGAGTCCACCTGTGGAAAATTAGATTGATTGGACTTGATTTGGAAAGGCACACACCTGTCTATATAAGATCCCACAGTTGACAACGCATGTCAGAGCAAAAACCAAGCCATGAGGCATTGTCCGTAATGCTCTGAGACAGGATTGTGTCGAAGTACAGAACTGGGGAAGGGTACCAAAAAATGTCTGCAGCATTAAAAGTCTCCAAGAACACAGTGGCCTCCATAATTTCTTAAATGGAAGAAGTTTGGAAACACCCAGACTCTTCCTAGAGCTGGCCACCTGGCCAAAATGAGCAATCGGGGGGGAAAGGGCCTTGGTCAGGGAGGTGACCAAGAACCCGAAGGTCACTCTGACAGAGCTCTAGAGTTCCTCTGTGGAGATGAATCTTCCAGAAGGACAATCATCTCGGCAGCACCCCACCAATCAGGCCTTTATGGCAGAGTGGCTTAACGGAAGCCACTCCTCAGTAAAAGGCACATGACAGTCCGCTTGGAGTTTGCCAAAAGACACCTAAAGTACTGAATGTCCATGAGTGGCACAGCCAGAGCCCGGAGTTGAACCCGATCGAACATCTCTGGAGAGACCTGAAAATAGCTGTGCAGAGACGCTCCCCATCCAACATGACAGAGCTTGAGAGGATCTGCAGAGAAGAGCAGAGAAGAATGGGGGAAACTCCTCAAATACAGGTGTGCCAAGCTTGTAGTGTCATACCCAAAAAGACTCAAGGCTGTAATCATTGCCAAAGGTGCTTCAACATGGTACTGAGTAAAGGGTCTGAATACTTATGTAAATGTAATTTTTCCGGGAGGGTTCTGGGATGCATTGGTCAAAATTTTGAAAAACCTGTTTTGACAACCTGCTTTGTCATTGTGGGATTTTGTGTGTAGATGGATGAGGGGGAAAAACAATTGAATCCATTTTAGAATAAGGCTGTAAAGTAACAAGATGTGGAAAAAGTCAAGGGGTCTGAATCATTTCCGAATGCACTGTAGGTCCCTCCCCGTTTCGTTTGTTTCCGTTTAAGAAACGTTTTGCTACAGAATTGGCGGATGAATTCCCTTCTGCTCTCCCTCCTTCTTTCTCTCTTACTCTCTCTCCCCACCTGCTCTGCCTTTCACCTCTCTCTCTCAGGCAACTTGTTCATTTGGACTGTATTATTCCTGTCATTGTGCCATCAGAGCAGCGTGGAATAGACTGACACTCTTTGAGCCTGAAGATGACACATTGGCAAATTGCCTTCTACTCTCCTTTATTCTATCTCAGAAATATTCACCCACTTTCCCATCTCCAAATTCTCTTCAGCTCTCCTTCTAAAGACACACCTGATTTAAAGCGTAGTATTATCATTACAAACATATTTCCTGTTTCAACATACACACATTCACATGGTCCAAAGGTGTGTTTCTAGGTTCTGCACCGAATGTAATAACTGTGATTCTAGTCTTTTCAAAGGAGCAGACCTCTTGATGTTCTGAATCAGAATCACAATCGAAAGGCCTTCCAGCCATTATACAGGATTGTTTTTGTCAGAACACTTTTTTTACCCATTGTATTGGCCCTGGTGGATTAGAGTTCTGTGAGCTATCATGTCAATGAGTTGATTTCACATGATCTTGGAGAGATAGGCTTTATTAAGTTTGATTAATTCTGGATGGTAACCTTTTTGCATTTCTACAGATGGTCTTTTCCAAGTGGACTTAAGTGGAATCCGGAAAAAAGAAGTGTCAAACATATGGCTAGCGTTTAAAATATATATACATATATATATTGTGGGGGAGCAAACCCAATTTACTTTAAAACAAAATCTTAACTGTCTAGAAATAATAATGGACCTACAGTTTCTTGACTGTGTCCAGGTTGCTAATATTCATCGGAATGAAACCAAGACAGTCAGGGAGCATCGGAAATTCCCAAAACGTTGGATAGAGGACTATTTTTTGCCTCTTCTGACAGTGAGGAAATATAACACATTTTCAGTGAGGCCCTCCGGACCTCGTTGAAGACCCAACGCGGCCCCCGGGTGCAAAATGAGTTTGACACCCCTGATCTAGACCTACAGAGGCAGAGAGCGAGAGGAGGAGGGGGAGAAAGGGAGATGGAGAAATAGAGTAAAGAGAAACATGTTAGAAATACACTATTCACCTCTGACATAAGGCAGCACTGGAAGTACTAAACCAGATAAAGTCAGAAAAATAACCTGTTCAGAATTCTTTATGCCGGTTGGGTCCACATAACTTAAATCCTTTAGCGGTCTTTGGAGATATTCTTTGTGTCTGTCATTGATGAAAGACTTGGTGTATACACTGTGGTCATGAAGGTCCCTAGCTTATCATGTCTCTAGCTCACCATGTCTACTCCTCTCTCCTTCTCCCTCTTTATATTTCACTGGTCCTCTTCTCTCTCTCTCTCTCTCTCTCTCTCTCTCTCTCTCTCACCATTCCTCACTCTGTTTGTTAGGAAATACAAATGCAGCTTTGGTCAGGGGGAAGGCAAACAAGCCTGAAGGTGTCAGCAAGTTTGAAGAGAAAAGCTCTTTCATTTGTCTCCAGTTCCCAAATTGATGCCCCTGCCAATATCTGCATGGACATATACAGCCTCCCACTTTGGAACTTAACCGAACGTGTCCTCTATCTTAGGGTGTTCAGACAAGCGTGTGCACTTCTCTGCCTGAGCTGTAAAATACTGCAGTGTCAAGTGTTTTTGGGTTTCTGAAAAGTAGGAGTGAAAATATGTTACTTTTCAGCAGTCTTCTTGTCACTGGGGTTATTGGTCGTTCTGCGAACAGCACTGAAGGGTAATTCACTGTGGCTGCTCTGCAAGGCCTTAAACCAGCATCATTAGGCTCTCTCTGCTTCTCTGGCTGCAGATCAGAAAGACTAATTTAGGCTAAATCCTGCAGGGTGGGATGGAGACAACTCAGGCAGACTGATTAGAGATAAGGGAATGTACTACACTATATTGGCTGCAGGTGACATATCATCATTATAAGATCCTAATCTGCAAACATGGACTGCCTCCATTTTATCCCCCCTACCCGATTCCCTCTATATTCCTTTCATCCATTTCGACATTCAGATGGGCAGACCGAAATATCTTACCACAGAGGTGCATGCTGAGACAGCTGGATGTCTAATGACTTTCTACCTCAGAAAGATGAAAGAGGGAGATAGAGAGAGAGAAATAGGAAGGAAGGGATAAGGACGAAAGACATGCAAAGGAAAGAAGAGAAGGAGAAAGGCAGAGCGATGGAGAGGGAAGAAGAGAAAGAGACACACATAGTCAGTCCGTGACCATGGTGATGACAATGAGTCACTGAGTCAAATAAACAGGCTTTATGTAAGGTTCTCCTTCACCTGGAGGAGAGGAGTGAGGGAGACTGTGACTCCCCCATAGCGAGAGAGAAATAGAGGATAAAATGGAGAAACAGTGTAACTGCCACGTCTGACTGTGGATGCAAAAGTGACATTCCCTATCTCCAGGTTATTATCCAGGCAGAGTATTTGTGTTGGCCTGGTGAGGGGATCTGCCGCATACTATCAGATTCTGCTGCCTGGTCTTTATTCGGCATGTCACTGTGTAAACTTTTAATTTGGAGGTTGTATTAAGTTTTGTCTTTGTGGGGGATGTAGTTACAGTTTCTCAAGAGTAATATTTTATTATAAAAAAGCCTTCTACATTCTGTGAAAGGCTGCCTTGCGCTGTGAGTGTTAACCTCAGTGTGTATGTGTCTTAAAGTAGCTTAAGTCTGTGTTTTAGAGGGTTTGGTTCCACGCATCTGAGGCTTTCAATTTGATGTTTTGGTCACCTCATAAGAAGCTTTTTAGAGGATATTATTACCCAACAACTCTGTAAAAATGTCACAATGCCACTGCAAATTTGTTTTACAACCAACTCCGATTTCATAAAAACAAACCTGTGTTAAAAGTCTCACATACTGTATATTGTGTAACTGGTATTCCCATTACAAGACAGCCTTGTGTAATCTGTGTTTAATTCCACTGCAAAAAAATAAATATTTGTTTTCTTCTCCGGAGTTCATTGTCTCTGTGTTCCCCCATACAGACTACTGGTGGCCCCTGCCCTCTGACCTGTGCCCTGTCTGGATCTATCTGGATGTGCTGTTCTCCACAGCCTCCATTATGCACCTGTGTGCTATCTCTCTGGACCGCTACATCGCCATCAGAAACCCACTCCACCACAGCCGCTTCAACTCCCGAACCAAGGCCCGCCTCAAGATCATGGCTGTCTGGACCATCTCTGTGGGTAAGAAACAGGAAGAAAAGCCTGTACAAGTACACTACCTTTCAAAAGTATGGGGTCACTTAGAAATGTCCTTGTTTTTTGAAAGAAAAACACATTTTATGTCAATTAAAATAACATCAAATTGGTCAGAAATACAGTGTAGACATTGTTCATGTTGTAAATGACTATTGTAGCTGGAAACAGCTATTTTTAATGGAATATCTACATAGGCGTACAGATACCCATTATCAGCAACCATCACACCTGTGTTCCAATGGCACGTTGTGTTCGCTAATCCAAGTTTATAATTTTATAAAGGCTAATTGATCATTAGAAAACCCTTTTGCAATTGTTAGCACAGCTAAAAACTTTTTCTGATCAAAGAAGCAATGAAACGGACCTTCTTTGCACAAGTTGAGTGTCTGGAGCATCAGCATTTGTGGGTTCGATTACAGGCTCAAAATGGCAAGAAAGAAATAACTTACTTCTGAAACTCGTCAGTCTATTCTTGTTCTGAGAAATGAAGGCTATTCCATGCGAGAAATTGCCAAGAAACTGAAGATCTCGTACAACGCTGTGTACTACTCCCTTCACAGAACTGCGCAAACTGTCTCTAACCAGAATAAAAAGAGGAGTGGGAGGCCCCGGTGCACAACTGAGCAAGAGGACAAGTACATTAGAGTGTCTAGTTTGAGAAACAGACGCCTCACAAGTCTTCATTCAACTGGCAGCCTGTAATCGAACCCACAAATGCTGATGCTCCAGACACTCAACTAGTCCAAAGAAGGCCAGTTTTATTGCGTCTTTAATTAGTACAACAGTGTTCAGTTGTGCTAACATAACTGCAAAAGGGTTTTGTAATGATAAATTAGCCTTTTAAAATGATAAACTTGGATTAGTTAACATAATGTGCCATTGGAATACAGGAGTGATGGTTGCTGATAATGGGCCTCTGTACACCTATGTAGATATTCCATAAAAAAATCTGCTGTTTCAAGCTACAATAGTAGCTTGTCTACAACATTAACAATGTCTACACTGTATTTCTGATCAATTTGATGTTATTTTAATGGACCAAAAAAATTGCTTTTCTTTTAAAAACAATGCTATTTCTAAGTGACCCCAAACGTTTGAATGGTAGTGTGTATGCTGCTCCCTTGAGAGAGACAGACAGAGACCACGTGTCTGTATTTGTTCATATAAAAAAGTGTGGTCGTTGGGGGAGGGGCATATTTAGAACCAAGTCTTTGTAAAACTCCCCACATTTGAACATTTTACTGTTGGATATGTGCAAGGCAACAGGCGCCGTGGGGTGAGAGCAAAGGAGGGATGGAGGCTGTGAACGAGGGAATGAAAGGAGAATGACTCATAAGCAACTGTAATTTGAGTTTCAAGGTCTATATTATTTAGTGTAAAAGCCAAGGCTACTGAACAATCAGGACTTTATAATGGCCTAGTTGATATCCAGCTGATCAAGTCAATGGCCTAGCATGAAAAGGAAATGATTGAGCCACTAATGCAGTCTGGTGCATCAAGCCGTCAGACTTAGCTCCATACAGAACAAACATGTGTCATGTACAGTGGCAAGAACAAGTATATGAACCCTTTGGAATTACCTGGATTTCTGCATAAATTTGACATAGAATTTGATCTGATCTTCATCTAAGTCACAACAATAGACAAACGCAGTGTTGCTTAAACTAATAACACACAAATTATTGTATTTCTCTTGTCTATATTGAATACATAATTTAAACATGCACAGTGTAGGTTGGAAAAAGTGTGTAAACCCCTAGGCTAATGACTTCTCCAAAAGCTAATTGCAGTCAGGAGTCAGCTAACCTGGAGTCCAGTCAATGAGACGAGATTGGAGATGTTAAAGCTGCCTTGCCCTATAAAAAACACTTCACAAGAAGCATTGACTGATGTGAACCATTCCTCGAACAAAAGAGATCTCAGAAGACCTAAGTTTAAGATTTGTTGACTTGCATAAAGCTGGAAAGGGTTACAAAGTATCTCCAAAGGCCTTGATGTTCATCAGTCCACAGTAAGACAAATTGTCTATAAATGGAGGAAGTTCAGCACTGTTGCTACTCTCCCTAGGATTGGCCGTCCTGCAAAGATGACTGCAAGAGCACAGCTCAGAATGCTCGATGAGGTTAAGAAGAAACCTAGAGTGTCAGCTAAAGACTTACAGCGATCTCTGGAAGATGCAAACATCTTTGTTGACGAGTCTACAATACGTAAAACACTAAACAAGAATGGTGTTCATGGGAGGACACCATGGAAGAAGCCACTGCTGTCCAAAAAAACCATTGCTGCACGTCTGAAGTTCACAAAAGAGCTCCTGATGTTCCACGGTGCTACTGGCAAAATATTCTCTGGACAGATGAAACTAAAGTTGTGTTGTTTGGAAGGAACACACAACACTGGGTGTAGAGAAAAAAAGGCACAGCACACCAACATCAAAATCTCATCCCAACTGTAAACTATTATCATGGTTTAGGACTGCTTTGCTGCCTCAGGGCTTGGACAGCTTGCTTGCATCTACAGAAAAAGGAATCCCCAAGTTTATCAAGACATTTTGCAGGATAATGTAAGGCTATCTGTCCGCCAATTGAAGCTCAACACAAATTAGGTGACACAACAGAATGGCTTCGACAGAAGAATATACGCCTTCTGGAGTGGCCCAGTCAGTCCTGACCTCAACCCGATTGAGATGCTGTGGCATGACCTCAAGAGAGCGGTTCACACCTGACCCCCCAAGGATATTGTGGAACCTAAACTGTTTCGTAAAAGATGAATGGTCCAAAATTCCTTCTGACCGTGCAGGTCTGATCCGCAACTACAGAAAACGTTTGTTTGAGGTTATTGCTGCCAAAGGAGGGTCAACCAGTTATGAAATCCAAGGGTTCACATACTTTTTCCAACCTGCGCTGTGAATGTTTATATAAGAGAGATGAACAATTATAATTGTTTGCGTTTTTAGTTTAAGCAGACTGTGTTAGCCTATTGTTGTGACTTAGATGAAGATCAGATCAAATATTATGACCAATTTATGCAGAAATCCAGGTAATTCTAAAGGGTTCCCATACTTTTTCTTCCCACTGTATGTTGCGTGAAAGCCAGCACACCCAAATATTTCTGTATCGACGCTGAAGCTGCTGCTAAAATGAGACATGCCCTGCTGTAGACGTTTCATCAACATTTAGGGTTCAAATAACCAGACGTAAATTTGTATATAATTTAAGAATATTAGAGGGTCGATCAGATCATAAATAAAAACTGCCTGTCAGACTTGTGTGGCTCCTTTCCATTGCTTCAAACCAATGTCTCAATACCACCACTAATGATCCAGTCATGCTGTGTAGAGACCCAGGTAGGCAGGGAGAGACATTGTCACATAGAACCAGGGACGCAGAGAGAGACAACACACAACGTGGGGAGGAATGAACCCCTGATATGACTCACCATTCCACAGGTTCCAGGCCCCAGGCGGAAAGTTATCATATGATACGCTGCTGCCTGCAAATGAAATAAGATTATGTCACTGCTGCTTATCTTCATGTTATGTATCATCCCCCTCTCCTCTCGTCCATCTGTACACGGCAGACCAAGAAAGAGAGAAGAGAAATAGAAGCTGAAGAGTAGCTGATGTTACACAGAACTGAGATGATGTATGCTGTTAAACAAACCCTGGAACACAGTGCTGCTACTGCCCAGCCTATTGTACAAGACTCCTACCACAGAGAGAGATCACTTACCTTACAAAATACCACCTATACACAGACCACACATCTACACGTACACACCTCATCCTGTACAACGAATGTGCACGCACGTACACACATTACGCACAAACAAAGCCACACACACACACAAACACCCTCACACTGACACACACCTCTAATCGCCATGACCAAGGAAAGTTCCTGGGCCATGACCATGACATAAAAAACGTTTCATATCAACCAATCATTTTTGTAAGACTGCAAATCTCAATTAAATAATAATACTCTTTGGTCTTTGTAACCTGCAGTCTTTCTCTTTCTATTAAATCATTCAGGAGCTTCCTACAACTTCCTGTATTTCTGTCATGTTGTGATGTGTCTTCCCTGGAGCTGTATGTCTCTCTTCAGACACACTGGGTATAGTTTCAGCAAAGAAACACGCAATTACCAAAGGCATAACAATGTACATGTTGGCATCAGCAGTTCAATGTCAATGTAACTGCCACAGAAAGATTTTGTGCAAACATGGAGGGATAATTAGCTGAGCTGTATTTATTGGAATAAATTTCTCCTCCTAGCATTTCTTCTTCCTGAGGTTAAGCTCAAGTTCTGGGAAGGGTGAGCTGATCCTAGGTCTGTGTCTAGTGTGATCTCTAACCCGGAGCTCAGTGTATCTGTGGCTCTCGTGTTGACGTGTTAGTGTGGAAACATGACAGAGATGGTTGAGATGCCTGGATCAGGTATGTGTTCTTTGGCCTGTCTCCAACTGCTGGGCCAGGGGTGCTGCTGCTGCTCTGCTATACGGAAACCACTGAACTCACACCCAGGGAACCCCTGAACACACACCCAGGGAACCACTGAACACACACCCAGGGAACCCCTGAACACACACCCAGGGAACCCCTGAACACACACCCAGGGAACCACTGAACAAACACCCAGGGAACCACTGAACACACACCCAGGGAACCCCTGAACACACACCCAGGGAACCACTGAACACACACCCAGGGAACCCCTGAACACACACCCAGGGAACCACTGAACAAACACCCAGGGAACCACTGAACACACACCCAGGGAACCCCTGAACACACACCCAGGGAACCCCTGAACACACACCCAGGGAACCACTGAACACACACCCAGGGAACCACTGAACACACACCCAGGGAACCACTGAACACACACCCAGGGAACCCCTGAACACACACCCAGGGAACCACTGAACACACACCCAGGGAACCACTGAACACACACCCAGGGAACCACTGAACACACACCCAGGGAACCACTGAACACACACCCAGGGAACCACTGAACACACACCCAGGGAACCACTGAACACACACCCAGGGAACCACTGAACACACACCCAGGGAACCACTGAACACACACCCAGGGAACCACTGAACACACACCCAGGGAACCCCTGAACACACACCCAGGGAACCACTGAACACACACCCAGGGAACCACTGAACACACACCCAGGGCAGGGAACCCCTGAACACACACCCAGGGAACCCCTGAACACACACCCAGGGAACCACTGAACACACACCCAGGGAACCACTGAACACACACCCAGGGAACCCCTGAACACACACCCAGGGAACCACTGAACACACACCCAGGGCAATGTGAAGCTAGTCCAAACAACCTGTAATACTTGGGAAGAATGAAGTAAAGATACAGGAACAGGCTTACATGAAGAAATGTTGGACTTCAGTCATATGATTGATTCAGGGTTCCAAGGCCATCTGGTAACAAAATATTGTCTTGACTCTTTCAACTGCTTCCACATCCCAACCTACACACAATAAGAATTATCTTTCTCAACTTGCTAATACATTTTCTCTAAGCCAGCCAAAAAATTGTGGTTAAGAAAACATTAATTCAAAGAAAAACTTCACCTTTTTCTCTCCAAGCTCCTCTATCTTTAGAGGAAGGAGATTGTCAGGGGGAAGAGAAAGAGAGACTAAATGTCTATTTAATTTCAGAATTGGGCAGGCGTGTTGATGGATGTTTGCCTCTTAAATTTGACAGGTCTGTAGTAAAATGGTGAAAAAACGAGGGACTATTTAATTCCTTCAGATCTAGATGCCAGACCAGACAGAATTGGGGAAATAGGCTAATACCCTTGCAAATGTGAGGTTGTAAATCATTGAATCTGTTACCAAAGCCTAAAGCGATGTGATCTTAATTGGAGCTGGTTCTGGCAACCGTCCCCGTTTATTTTCCTGGTCTAAGCACCAAAATGGCCATCAGTTTCAGACCAGTTGCACTCCCTCCCTAAGGTTATTAGTCTTTGCATGTGGGGATGAAAGCCTTAGTGAATGGCTCCAGATGCTTCTGTCCCTCTCCCTCACAAATCCAGTTATTGGACACTAATGACACTAATGCTGGGCCTGTGAGGGGAAATTGCAGGGTTTATCTGTCCTGGTGGGCACACAGTGGTGATATGAGGACTATTGCATTATTGATGCCAGAGGATCCTGCCGTGGTGGATTGATTTATGGTGGGAATGAGCAACAGGTGTGCTTTGCCCGTAGAATGATCTGTACATTATAGGGCCAGGCGTTTTGATATTACTGGCACAATCTTGAAGTGCCACAGTGCTATTTACCGTTTAGGCAGAGACAAGCTGTACAAAATTGCTTTTACTTTTTCAATTTGAAATCTTAAATAAGAAGTGGAACACACACACACACACACACACACACACACACACACACACACACACACACACACACACACACACACACACACACACACACACACACACACACACACACACACACACACACACACACACCTCATACTAAACTAACCTCTCTCTCCTCTGTGTCTTTCTGTAGGTATCTCCATGCCCATCCCCGTCCTAGGCCTGCGGGACCACACCAAGGTGTTTAAAAAGGGCAGCTGCCTGTTGACAGACGACAGTTTTGTCCTGGTGGGCTCCTTCGTGGCCTTCTTCATCCCCCTCACCATCATGGTGGTCACCTACTTCCTCACCATCAGCGCCCTGCAGAACGAGGCTACCCTCTACCTGGACCAGCTGGTGCCCCGGCCGAAGAGGATCGCCACCCTGACCCTGGGCTTCCTCCCGCAGGGCTCACTCTCCTCAGAGAAGCTCTTCTTCAGGCGTTCGCTCAGCCGTGACACGGGAGGGGTAGGAGGAGGGGTCGGTGGGGTCGGTGTGGACCCGCGGTACGGGCGTCGCACCATGCAGTCAATCAGCAACGAGCAGAAGGCCTCCAAGGTCCTGGGAATGGTCTTCTTCCTGTTCGTGGTCATGTGGTGTCCCTTCTTCATCACCAATGTGTTGGCGGTGGTGTGCGACCCTGTGAACTGTGATCCGGGGGTGATGGGGGGGCTGCTGAATGTGTTTGTGTGGGTGGGATACCTCTCCTCAGCCATCAACCCTCTGGTGTACACTTTGTTCAACAAGACGTACCGTGCAGCCTTCTCCCGCTACGTACGCTGCCAGTACAGCCCGGAGAGGAAGCCTCTGCAGCTCATACTGGTTAACACCATCCCTCCACTGGCCTACAACTCCACCCACCTGCCCCTGGAGGAAATGGGGTCCCTCAGGAATGGGGTCCACAGCAGTGGAGGACCCAGGGACTCCCTACGAAACCTTGTGAGGACCAAATCAAACTCACACAAACACAAGGCAACCAGGGACAAAGATGAGAGCATCAGCTGTGTGTGAGGCTGTGAGCCTGTAAGGACTCAATCTCCCATAATCCTAGTGGAATGTGCTGGGTTTTTATTAGATTTCCCATCTCCATCTTGTTTTGGTAGGGAAACACTTGGAATGGGGGTTCCTGTGCTGGAGCATGCTCAGTTGTTCCAGGGTGAGACTCATGCTGCCAGGAAACAGGGAAATAGGAAACAGGAAGAACAGAGAGAGGAAAGACAATACCTGCCTCACAAAAACTTAAATTAGTAACACTAGAAGAGAACAACTGAGCTAATACTATATTATCAGCAACAGCCAGTCCCCCCCCAAAACAAACAACATACAACACATACAAAATCTATATTTGTGTATACATTGTGCATATACGTAAATAAATACCTGTATGTTCTGTTTTTGTTGTCATTAACCAAAGAGAAAAAGCTATCTTGTGATCTTGTGTTTTCCTTGACGCAGTATTAAAATACAGAAATGTGTAATGGTGGGATGTAGGCTAAATGAAGATATGTTGAGGGATTCCTAGGCATAGATCAATGGACTAAACAACCTTACTTTTAAAGGCATGGGACTCATTTGAACTGAAGTTTGAACTGAAGTGTTGTTGTACCTACAGTATGATTGATGTGATCTGTTGTTATAACCCCTCCCTCTTATTCATGGTGAACCCACCATCTCGACTTTACTACGAGGTCCTCTGATCTCAACCCTACTCAAGCGTTGAACTGATGTTTAAAAAATATATATATTAAAAAATATATCTTCAATAAAATGTTGATGTTGCCTGGGTAATCACGTCTAACTCCAGTGGAAAGAGTTTGGTGTTATTTGATGGAGTTTATTGTGGCATCGATATTCCCAGGGAGACAGCCAACGTACAAAATTAAATGATTTCTGTTTCCGATCAAAGTAAAATAAAAATGGAATCCTTTGTGAGTGTGTGGTAGTCATTTTCTTAGTGTGTTTGTCTGACTGGTCAAAGCAGACCTGGTTTTTAACTGCAGACCAAGAAGAAGCAAAGTGTGTAAGTGTTTGGGCAAAGTACGGGATTACAAACCGTTTAAGGTATTTACAAACAGTATGTTCACCATTTATTAATCATTACTCATCTTAGTAAGCTAGTTGTTCATAAATGTATACATATTTCCTTAAACATCCTGTGTTGTGTGATTATTCTTTTACCAGGTACTGCAGAATGTCTACCAATAGCATACACATCTTTTTGTGAGAAGCTGCAACCTGATCTAATAGTTTCAATTACACTGATCACTCAAAACATTTCGTATTTATGAAGCATAAATAGTGCTCACTTTAGATTAGGGCCTGCAACAATACTTTACCAATGATTAGTAAATGGTTTATTAACGTGGGAGTAATGATTAATAAATGGTGAACACATGCTTCATAAATTGTTTATTACGGACCCTTAAAATAAAGTGTTGCCAAACCAACATCTCATTTAGGAGTTTTAACACTTGGGGGATAAAAGGTGTTGTTCGGTAACACTTATGGATAGCTTCACACATGAATGAACACACTCACACACGTGCGCACGTTCACACACACTCTTGTGATTTGAATCAATTAGAGAAGCCTACAACTGTGTTTTCAATCTGCTTCCATCTGATTATCACACACAGACTGAGTGACACAAAATAAATATTCACAGCACTTCTAAAAAGTGAAGCTGTTTGGGCCTGTAGGGGAGTCTGTGTGTGTGTGTGTGTGTGTGTGTGTGTGTGTGTGTGTGTGTGTGTGTGTGTGTGTGTGTGTGTGTGTGTGTGTGTGTGTGTGTGTGTGTGTGTGTGTGTGTGTGTGTGTGTGTGTGTGTGATGCAATTAAATTGCTTGTCATGTGAAAGTTTGAGTGCTTGTTTGGGTGACTGTCTGATCAAGTGCCTCATAACATTTATGAGATAATGATGATCATTAATGTATGAGTCATATCCATAAAGGCAGTGTATGGTGGCGTGAACCGCCAGTCCCGTGGCTGCTATGTATTAGAATTAGCTTAGCGCACTATGTGGGAGCGCGCGCACACACACACACACACAATTACTCTTCACCCATCTCTTAACCCAACCTTCATGCTCCCCAATCCCTCTTCATTGAAGTTACCCACTCACCACTACATTATTCACAAAAGCTGTCAGCCTGATCATTATAACCTCTTCACCCTTTAACAACATACAGTACCTGGATGATTCTCCAACAAGACGTAGGAACAGGTCATGTGCCATCAAGAAAATAGCAAATGTCCCAAATGTCACTTGCCTAGTTAAATAAAGGTTAAATAAAAATACCAAAAATGGCACAATCAGCATAACTTAAAACCCAACATAAGTACATAATAGATACATTATAGTTACAACATGAAGGCCATTCCCAGCCTGGAGACTGTGGTCAGATGGTCCTCCCTCTCTTACATCACAAGAGAGAGAGGGAAGAGAGAAGGACAGAGGAGAGAGGAGAAAGGGTACGGTAGGCACCTATCCTATTCTCAATGGTTTCTTTTAGGGACTGAGCTTGTGTCAGTCTATGAAATTATTAAATCAGGAAGTGAGAGAAAGAGTGGGACTGGATAATGGGGAGAAAGGAGCGTAGGAGACCTAAAGAAACTGAAAAGGGGATAAAAGAGAGGCAGAGAGGGAAGAATGAGAAAGAGAGCAAGAGAAAGAGAGCAAGAGAGAGAGGGAGAGAGAGGGAGATGCTTTCAAAGTGCTAGCTACTGTGACCCTAGTTTCAATCATAAAGTTGGACAGGTGAGGTTTTTTTTTAACAAGGCTGAGGTGTTTATCCTTTATTTCAAAAAGCATTTGAAAATGTTCTCACAGAGAAGGAATGATTACAGTTTCTATCAAAAACAGCTTGAATCAAGGGCTTTAATCTCTAATTAATCTCATTCAAGCTTTTTTCCTGAAAACAGTTTTCGTGTATTTGGCTCTGATTTTCACAGCAGTTTAATCGATTCCTTTTCATCTCTCGCCATATACAAATTACTCATATTTGATAAATAGGCATATAAAGTGCTTGGAGGAGGGATTAATATTAAAATGGATTTCACACAGACAAAATATCAATATGCATTTCAATACACATCAATACACGGTGCTATATATCAGCAATGAGATACTGTAACTGAAAAACAGAGTGGAATTTCAAACAGACCGAAACATTTCAGATCAGATTCATAGTTGTGACATTTACATTATCGGTAGGAATTTCAATCACCTGGTACTCTCCATATTCACTTCGCTCTCTCTACGCACAGCACACACACTATCTTGAGTTACACGGCTGTCATAATAAGAATAATTTAATACGCACTTCACTCTTTGGCCTATGGCAGTCATTGACCGGCAGTCAAACATCACGAAGTGGGTATGATGCACACAGTGAGACACATAGTGAGGCACACAAGTGTGTTCCTTCATTCAGAGAAACTATCTGGCTCTACAACTGAAGTAATTGAATGTAAATACGATATGACTGAGCTGTCTTTGACTTGATGGTTCGCTGACGAAGGCACTCCATCTCAATGTGGCAGCAACCAATGTAGTCATTGTCAGTGGCAAGTATTAATGGATGCCAAGGGAAGCCAGGCTTCCACCAAAAATGTAACGCTTTTTTTTCAGCATTTATCTTTTGTCTCTCTGTGTTTCATCATGTTCATTCAATTCACAAAAGGCTCAATGTATCTCACCGGAGAAAACATCCGATCTAGTGAAACAGTCTCAGTATGCCCCTCTGTCTCAGTATGTGTATCACATCTATCTGATGCTGTCTGGTCAAAAAGAGTATGGCGATTTTGCACCCGTAGCATTGAATGCAAGGGAAGCCAGCAAGCATTTGGCCTCTGATGATAAAATGTATATACATTTGAAGTCAGAGGTTTACATACACCGTGGCCAAATACATTTAAACTCCTGACATTTAATCCTAGTAAAAATGCCCTGTCTTAGGTCAGTTAGGATCACCACTTTATTTTAAGAATGTCAGAATAATAGTAGAGAGAATCATTTATTTCAGCTTTTATTTCTTTCATCACATTCCCAGTGGGTCAGAAATACACTCAATTAGTATTTGGTAGCATTGCCTTAAATTGTTTAACTTGGGTCAAACGTTTCGGGTTAGCCTTCCACAAGCTTCCCACAATAAATTGGGTGAATTTTGGCCCATTCCTCCTGACAGAGCTGTTGTAACTGAGTCAGGTTTGTAGGCCTCCTTGCTTGCACACGCTTTTTCAGTTCTGCCCACAAATATATCAGTTCTGCCCACAAAATATATCACTAGCCACTAGCTTTAAACAATGCTACTTAATATAATGTTTACATACCCTACATTACTCATCTCATATGTATATGTATATACTGTACTCTATATCATCTACTGCATCTTTATGTAATACATGTATCACTAGCCACTTTAAACTATGCCAATTTGTTTACATACCCTACATTACTCATCTCATATACTGTACTCGATACCATCTACTGCATCTTGCCTATGCCGTTCTGTACCATCACTCATTCATAGATATTTATGTACATATTCTTCATCCCTTTACACTTGTGTGTACAAGGTAATAGTTTTGGAATTGTTAGGTTAGATTACTTGTTGGTTATTACTGCATTGTCGGAACTAGAAGCACAAGCATTTCGCTACACTCGCAGTAACATCTGCTAACCATGTGTATGTGACAAATATATTTGATTTGATTTGATTTATACTTGCATACTATTGTTTGTACAGATGAACGTGGTACTTTCAGGCATTTGGAAATTGCTCCCAAGAATGAATCAGACTTGTGGAGGTCTACAATTGTTTTTCTGAGGTCTTGGCTGATATCTTTTGATTTTCCCATGATGTCAAGCAAAGAGACACTGAGTTTGAAGGTAGGCCTTGAAATACATCCACAGGTACACCTCCAATTGACTCAAATTACGTCAATTAGCCTATCAGAAGCTTCTAAAGCCATGACATCATTTTCTGGAATTTTCCAAACTTTTTAAAGGCACAGTCAACTTCCGACCCACTGGAATTGTGATTCAGTGAATTATAAGTGAAATAATCTGTCTGTAAACAATTGTTGGAAACATTACTTGTGTCATGCACAAAGTAGATGTCCAAACAGACTTGCTGTAGTTTGTTAACAAGAAATGTGTGGAGTGGTTGAAAAATTAGTTTTAATGATTCCAACTCAGTGTTGAGCTAAACTGACTAAATTCAACTGTGAATGGTCCTGGTGCACCAATAAAATGTGTCAAGGGAAGCCAGTTTGTATTTGGCTTCACACCAATCACAAAAAATATTCATTGTTACTCTCTTGTTGTGTCGTTGTCCTCTGGGGGCTAGCAAAAATGTTTTAATAATCAGCCCCTTCCTAAATAGCCATGGATGGAGATAGGGTTTAACCATAAATTCATACATTGTGCCCCTGGCCTGATAGGATGGAAGTTCAACATGTAGCTAGATGTATACTGAACAATAACAAAAAAACTCAATGTGTAAAGTGTTGGTCCCATGTTTTATGAACTGAAATAAACTATCCCAGAAAATGTCCATACCCACAAAAAGCATATTTCTTTCAAATGATGTGCACAAATTTCTTTATGTCCCTGTTAGTGAGCATTTTTCCTTTGACAAGATAATCCATCCACCTGGCAGGTGTGGCATATAAAGAAGCTGATTACACAGGTACACCATGTGCTTGGGAACATAAAAGGCCACTTTAAAATGTGCAGTTTTGTCACACAACACTATGCCACAGGTGTCTCAAGTTTTGAGGGAGCATGCAATTGGCATGCTGACTGCAGGAATGTCCACCAGAACATTTGCCATAGAATTGAATGTTCATTTCTCTACCATAAGCTGCCTCCAACATCGTTTTAGAGAATTTAGCAGTATGTCCAACCGGCCTCAACCGCAGACCACCTGTAACCACGCCAGCCCAGGATCTCCACATCCGGCTTCTTCACCTGCAAGATCGTCTGAGACCAGCCACCCGGACAACGGATGAAACTGAGAAGTATTTTAGTCTGTAATAAAGCCCTTTTGTGGGGAAAAACTAATTCTGATTGGCTGGGTCTGGCTCCCCAGTGGGTGGACCTATGCCCTCCCAGGCCCATCCATGGCTGTGCCCCTGCCTAGTCATATGAAATCCATAGATTAAGGCCTAATGAATTTATTTCAATTGACTGAATTCCTTATATGAACTGTAACTCAGGAAAATTGTTGAAATTGTTGCATGTTGCTTTTATATTTTTGTTCAGTAGTTCAACATGTAGTTAGACTGGCCTGGCGCATCATTGCCCATGAAAGGAAGTTGGGCTAGCGAGTAAGCATTTTAGCCTGGTAGCCTAGGAATACAAAAAATAAAAGCCTCGAATGTGTGACAGAGTCTTAGACCTTTTCAGTAACATGAAAGAGAGGAGAATGGTATTGGCGTTTCTCTACAAGTAGGGGGAGTCAACAAGTTTTTTCTACTTGCACACACACACACACCCTAGGGTTAAATGGCAGGAACCAGGTTATCGAGATGTACCGGGAATTACTGCCCAAAACCACTCTCTTTTCCTGGGATAAATAACTGTGAGAAACCGGTAAATTATTTATATGAACAGCATGGCGTGAAAT
The DNA here is from genome assembly GCF_023373465.1 of Oncorhynchus keta. Classification (NCBI taxonomy): domain Eukaryota; kingdom Metazoa; phylum Chordata; class Actinopteri; order Salmoniformes; family Salmonidae; genus Oncorhynchus; species Oncorhynchus keta. The sequence continues at coordinate 30,868,078 of NC_068427.1, read as the reverse complement.
GGAAATGTTAAATGATGTGTGATGTCTAAATCTGGCTTATCTGCGGCCTCTGCATGATGAATCATCAACGCTCAGGGTGGTGGCAGACAGCCCATCTCAATATGTAGGCCTATCATCTTATGGTAACTTTTTTTTCTTGTGACAGGTAGGCCACGTTTGCTTCAGCATAGACTATGCTATAGTAATATCAATGTAAGTACCGACGCCGGGGATGAGAAGCAGGTACAGGGAGTCAAACATTTAATAGGAACAGACAGCTAACAGGACAAAAACAGCATTGGCACACTGGTATACAAGGACATATGAACATTAATGATGAAGCGGGGAACCAGACAGATATAGGGAAGGTAATGATTTAGTCCAGGCGAGTTCAATAGTTGCTGATGCTCCTGACGGGGGGAATGCAGGTGTGCGCAATGATGATGGCAGGAGTGCGAAGAGCGGTAGCAGGCGTGACAATAAGTACAGAATGCGCCTCTAATTTACCCATCTCCATCTGGCTTTCAGGGGTCACCTTATTTGTTTATTGTAAAGATGATTATATTTTACATTTCAGCTGCAGTTTTAAAACAGACTATCACTCAAGTATAGTTGCTTTACATCAGTGCACTCAGGAGCACTCTCTTGCAGTCTTTCTCTCTCTCTCCATCAACTCCATTGAAATTGCATCCAAAATATATCATCCTGATCTAGCTGGATATATAGCTCTATATAGAGATGTCCTAGACTACATTTTTCAGGTAATAAATTCAATGCAGTATTGGCCTTATATTTAGCTAATTAACAATGGGTTATGCATAATAAGCTTCTAAATTAGAGCCTCTGTCTCTAGCGCAATGTGCTCTTCTGGCCTCTCCTTAAAAAAATGCTTATTTTCAAGAAGATTGAATGGTTACTGGATGTGTCTGAATAAATAACTGCTATAGCCTACCGCCATTTTCTCTTCTTTCAAACTCCCCGTTAGTTTTATTGGCTGCTTTATTTAAAATTCGGCAACAGCTTGTTGATTGTTACCAATAAAACTCACGGGTAGTTTTAAAGAAGAGAAAATGGCGGTAGGCTATAGCAGTTATTTATTCAGACAGTAACCATTCAATCGTCTTGAAAAGAATTGAAAGCCATCTAATTATAGTCATATATTACTCAAGGATGTTATTAGAATGATGAAGATAAATGAAATAAGTTTAGTTGTCCTTAACTGTTGAAAGCGATGAAGGAATAAAGCAACAATAGAGAGAGAAAGAGGAGGTAGCCTAATAACATTAGAGGAAATATTATGAACGGTATATATGCGTCAGTCTACTAATAATTCAATTAAGCACTATTTAAAAACTAAAATCACATTTGCTAGCCTATTGGGGCGGCAGGTAGCCTAGTGGTTAGAGTGTTGGGCCATTAAGGTCACATGTTGCTGGAAATGTTGCTGGATGGAATCCACAAGCTGACAAGGTAAAAATCTGCCGTTCTACCTCTGAACGAGGCAGTTAACCCACTGTTCCACTGTAGGCTGACATTGTAAATTAGAATTTGTTCTTAACCGACTTGCCTATGTAACCAATGTGAAATGGCTAGCTAGTTAGCGGGGTGCGCGCTAATAGCGTTCCCCTTGCTCTGCAAGGGCCTTGGCTTTACTGGAGTGATGCTTCGAGGGTGACTGTTGTCTGTGTGCAGAGGGGTGAGGAGAGGGATGGAAGCTATACCGTTACACCTAGTTAAATAAAGGTTACATTTAAATACTGCACAAGAATCGCACATTCTTCCCCTGCTATATCATGGTTTGAATGATGTGCGTAATTCCAGTCCATATAATACAATAGAGTAATACAGTTCACACTCAAAAAGATTAGCCTACTGGAGCTAGTTTAATTTATTTATCCAAGATAACATATAGCTAGCTACATCTATGGGCTTGTATGTTTTTCTGTCATGCGTAATGTGCAGTAGAATATATCATATACATATTGGATAAAGGCACAATCATTTGGGCTTTTTTGGGGCTTGGGCTCATTAAAAATACTTTAATGTAGGCCTCATAAAACATAAAATATGAATTGCTCATCGGGCTCAGGTAGCGTCGGGATTGAATTTTCGATCAAAGCTCTAATCAAATCCAGACATAGGCCTATTTACAGAATATTCTTTATAATGCTTTTGAATGACACTTCCAGCTTTGGCGGGAAATACCAGGTTACTTGGAAGAATAGTGATTTATTCTCGGGATGGAACATTTGTAAAATACCAAGAAAATATTCAATCCTAACACACACACACACACACACTTCACCAGACAGATTTTGCTCACCGTCTTTGTGATGAAACAAAGGTGTGGTTGAATTTCTTATTATTGTCTCTGCCTTAGGCCTATCAAGGTATCAAGGCATATGAACTAACAGGTTATATAGCAAACAATGCAATTATCACAACACATACAGTGGGAAGAAAAAGCATGTGAACACTTTAGAATTCCCAGGATTTCTGCATAAATTGGTCATAACATTTTATCTGATCTTCATCTAAGTCACAACCACAGACAAACACAGTCTGCTTAAACTAATAACACACAAACAATTATAAATGTTCATGTCTTTATTGAACACACCATGTAAACATTCACAGTGCAGGGTGGGAAAAGTATGTGAACCCTCTTTACAAAACTGTTTCAGTTCAGCAATATTCTTGGGATGTCTGGTTTGAACTCTTCTTTTCAGGTCATGCCACAGCATCTCAATCGGGATGAGGTCAGGACTGACTGGGCCACTCCAGAAGGCGTATTTTCTTCTGTTGTTGATTTGGGTTGTTGTCCTGTTGCATCACCTAACTTCTAATACCGAATTTCTGTTGAGCTTCAATTGGCGGACAGATAGCCTTACATTCTCTTGCAAAATGTCTTGATAAACTAGGGAATTCATTTTTCCGATGATAAAAAGCTGTCCAGGCCCTGAGGCAGCAGAGCAGCCCAAAACCATGATGCTCCCTTCACCATAGTTTACAGTTGGGATGAGGTTTTGATGTTGGTGTGCTGTGCCTTTTTTTCTCCACACATAGTGTTGTGTGTTCCTTCCAAACAACATAACTTTAGTTATCTAAACAACACAACTTTAGTTATCTGTCCACAGAATAATTTGCCAGTAGCGCTGTGGAACATCCAGGTGCTCTTTATGAATACTTCAGATGTGCAGCAATGTTTTTTTTGGACAGCAGTGGCTTCTTCCATGGTCTCCTCCCATAAACACCATTCTTGTTTAGTGTTTTACGTATTGTAGACTTATCAACGATGTCACGACTTCCGCCAAAGTCGGTCCCTCTCCTTGTTCGGGCGGTGTTCGGCCTTCGACATCACCGACATTCTAGCCATCACTGATCCCTTTTTCATTTTCCATTGGTTTTGTCTTGTCTTCCTTCACACCTGGTTCCATCAATTACATGTTGTGTATTTAACCCTCTGTTTCCCCCCATGTCCTTGTCGAAGATTGTTTTGTTTGTATGTGATGTGCTATTCAGTGTTGGTGCGCGACGGGTTTTGTACCCACTTTGTTATTATGTACATTTTGGTTGTTTTGGAGTTTTGTCGGCATTTATTAACTTCTTGGTGACGGGGCAGTATTTTCACGTCCGGATGAAATGCATGCCCAAATTCAACTGCCTGCTACTCATCCCCAGAAGATAAGATATGCATATTATTAGTAGATTTGGATAGAAAACACTCTGAAGTATCTAAAACTGTTTCAATCATGTCTGTGATTATAACAGAACTTATTTAGCAGGCGAAACCCCGAGGACAAACCATTCAGATGTTGTTGTTTTTTAGGTCACTCTCTTTTCGATGAGTTTTCATTGGGAATCCAGATTTCTAAGGGAGCTTCTTGCATTTCCTACCGCTTCCACTGGATGTCACCAGTCTTTAGAAAGTGATTGAGGTTTTTCCAGGTCATCTACAAGTCCATGCTAGGTAAAGCTTCGCCTTATCTCAGTTCACTGGTCACGATGGCAACACGCACCCATAGCACGCGCTCCAGCAGGTGTATCTCACTGATCATCCCTAAAGCCAACACCTCATTTGGCCGCCTTTCGTTCCAGTTCTCTGCTGCCTGTGACTGGAACGAATTGCAAAAATCGCTGAAGTTGGAGACTTTTATCTCCCTCGCCAACTTCAAACATCTGCTATCTGAGCAGCTAACCGATCGCTGCAACTGTACATAGTCTATCGGTAAATAGCCCACCCATTTTTACCTAACTCATCCCCATACTGTTTTTATTTATTTACTTTTCTGCTCTTTTGCACACCAATATCTCTACCTGTACATGACCATCTGATCATTTATCACTCCAGTGTTAATCTGCAAAATGTTAATTATTCGCCTACCTCCTCATGCCTTTTGCACACAATGTATATAGACTCCCTTTTTTTTCTACTGTGTTATTGACTTGTTAATTGTTTACTCCATGTGTAACTCTGTGTTGTCTGTTCACACTGCTGTGCTTTATCTTGGCCAGGTCGCAGTTGCAAATGAGAACTTGTTCTCAACTAGCCTACCTGGTTAAATAAAGGTGAAATAAAAAAACAATAAAAAAAAACAGTATTAACAGTATGTACAGTATATCCAGTTAAACATCTAGGGAGCCATTTGACATGTTATAAATCATGCACTTTGGCTAAGCAGTAGTGGAGGTTATACAGAATTACTGGTATAACAATTAAGGTAGAGCAGAGCTGGGAAGAGTCTTACAATGCTGTCTTTGCTCCAAGGTCCCTCCGTATAGCCCAGTGAGGAGCCCAGTACCAGTCCAGTGACAGTCTTAAATGTCAAGAGGTTTATGAGCCCAGAGGCAAGCATCAGAGATCTGACAGGTTATTCTCTACTGTATATGATCAACTGGCTTTGATACTGTGAATGCTCTCTTCAAAGCAGTGTTACACAACCGGTGGGTCACGGCTAGTTCCAGTCTCTGTCACACAGCTAAAGTCTCAGGGATATATTCCTAGAAATATTGTTTTATTTATCAGTACATTTTTTATTAATTGAGAAGGGTTGCAGCTTCAAAGGTTTAGGAGACCCTGCTGTAGGGGTGTCTTTTAACAAAGGTCGGTGGTTCACAAGGACTCAGTCCGTTTCATTTGTGACTCTTTTACTTGTGTGCAATCACTATGGTTATTTAAGGGATAGTTCACCCAAATTACAAAATTACACAATCATGGATTGCTGTCATACCTTGTCCATAGACTGCTTACAGGGTAAGGAAACCAATGTATAATTTTGTAATTTGGTTGAACTAATCTAATCTCCCTTTAAAGAGTCTCAAATGTTCCACCCTAGACCTTCAAATCAACATTTCTTTAAGTCTTAAATAGTTCATCAAAAAGCAATATGCTCCAAGGAGAGGATGGTCAACCATAATGAGACCTTACCACAGCTGCGGCCCATCAAAAGCTACAACAACTGAACCAAACAGACACCAAAACAAAAGACCAATAGTACTGAGTGGGGAGTCCTAAGTGGTTTAAAAGTTTAAACAGGCTTCCTCTGTCATTGTCTCCTTTCCTCCATCTCTTCACTGACATGAACGCCCAGCCTCAGTTAAAGCAATATGTAGGATGATGTTTGTTAAAGGGAAACTCTTTGGGTTGTTTTTCCAGTCGTCCTACCTAATTAAAAGTGATGAGAGGGTGATTCAGACATAATTATGCACTATAGTTTGTATTTTTCATGCCGGGAGAGTTCAACCAATGATGTCAATGGTTGATTGAGCTTGCCCTCTGATCTACAAATGAATGGAGCCATGTTTTGTAGAAATTATTGTGGCCTTTGTGTTTCGCCGATTGCACGATCACACAAGCAGTGAGTAGACATGGTTATCCTTGTTCAATAGAGCCACTGGACTTGTCTCAACGACGTCCCTATCTGCAAGGACATTACAGGATATCTAGGTTGACTAGTTTTCCCTGGCTTTGTGAAGACTACAGCCTGACGGCAGCCATACTTCCTTGTTACCAGCCTTAAAGGCAGGCGTTTCAAAACAGAGGTGGTACTAGTTTACAGGTTCACAGGAGCTACAGTATGTTATCGTGCACTGTCTATCAGAGATTGCTAAATAAATTAGCTACAATGACTTCTTCTGAAAATTCTTCTTTCCAAGAGGTGGACGACAAAACGTTTGTTTTATGTTCTTTTACGTAGGAACATACAGCCCTATTTATTTGAGCCGGAATACACTGAAGACAAGTTGAGACTGCAATAAAAATAATTGCAAGACCAGCAAGCAGTGGCAGCAGCCTAGACCAGCTGGACCAGGACTAAATGACAAACGAGTAAGTTGTTTTGCTGTCAGTAGCTACATCTATAAGCTCTCTTTTTACACACTGTTTAGTACAGTCAATGGTGTAAAGTACTTAAGTAGTACTTTAAAGTATTTTTCCTTAAATCGTTGGCAATTAAGAACAGCCTTCTACCCAGCTTCAACGAAACACCTGTCGGCATAAGTGAAAGACTCATGTCACTCCATATCCCCCTAGCCAACATGCATTATGCTACTCTTCTCAGTGCATACGCACCAACGTTACCATCTGAAAATGAGGCAAAGGACTGCTTCTACCAGTCACTAGATTAGGTCCTTCCCCACATTCCAAGAAATGACAAGATCTTTCTGCTGGGTGACTTCAAAGCTAGGGTGGGACAGAACAACAGGATATGGAGCGCTGGGTAGGCATGGTGTTGGCCAGTTCAATGAGAACAGCATGAGACTGCTAACTCTATGTGTCGAGCATGATCTCATTGTCACTAACACCATGTTCCAGCAGAATAACAAATATAAGACATCATGGATGCACCCACGCTCCAAACACTGGAACCTGATTGACTACATCATGGTGAGACGTTCTGGCACTAATGACGTCCTGCTGACACGTGCCATGAAGTGTACAGGATGCTGGACAGATAATGTATGATACTGGCTAAACTCCAGGTGAGAATACGTCCCCTCCAACGCCTGCAGAAGTCCAGTAAGAGGCGTCTGCACTGTATCCGGCTTAAGAAAGCTGTAGTAAGGGACGATTTCCGTTGCTCTCTCGCTGAAAGGCTGAGGGAGACTGAGCCTCTTCTGAGCGCAGAGGACCCCATGGACCAGAAGTGGGCATCTATTAGCTCAGTGCTATATCAGGCAGCGGCCCACTTCATTGGCTACAGAGGTATAAAAAATAAAATAAAACATCAGGACTGGTTTGATGACAACTCTGACACCATCACAGCCTTACTGGACAAGATGCACAAAGCGCACAGGGCTACTCTCAACAGCCCCACATCTGCTACCCTTAGCAAGCAATGGCGTGCATCGTGCAAGGAAGTGCAAACAACCTTGCGTGCAATGCAGAACAAATTGTGGACAAATAAGGCACAGGAAATCCTAAATTTATGCTAACAAAAACGACATGCACAATTTCTACAACTCAACTAAAGCTCTCTATGGCCCTAGAAGTCGCTCGATCACCCCAATGAAAACAGCTGATGGTCTGACTCTCTAGATCCTGATGAGGTGCACTGGCCTCTTTGAAGCACTACTCAATCAGCATTCTCCTACAGACCACTTCATCCTGGAAGAACTGCCTGTCCGTCCACCCATTCAAGACCTCAACCATTCGCCAACCTTCCAAGAGGTGTCATCAGCGATCCGTTCCCTTAAGAACAACAAGACTCCCAGTGCTGACAGCATCCCGGCAGAGCTACTTAAGAAGGGAGGTTACTTCTGCACCAAAACACTTCACCAGTACATCACTGAGGTTTGGGACCGGGAGATCGTCCCCCTACAGTGGCGGGATGCAAAGATTGTCACCATCTATAAGAACAGGGGTGACAAGTCCATCTGCGGCAACAGCTGGGGGATATCCCTTCTGGCTGTTGCCGGCAACGTCCTGGCCTGGTGATGTTACACACGCTGGTGAACAATATCGCAGAGGAACTGCTGCCAGAGTCACAATGCGGCTTCAGATAGAACAGGAGTACGGTCGACATGATATTCACGGAACAGAAACTCCAGAAAAAGTATTGTGAACAACATCAGGACCATTTCATGGCCTTTGTCGACCTCTAAAAGGCCTTCGACACTATGGACTACTATGGGACGTTCTACTCAAATTTGGCTGTCCAGACAAATTCGTCAACATCCCTTGCCAGTTCCATGATGGGATGATGGCTCGGGTGGCCATAGGAGGGCAGGAGTCAGTGCCCTTTGGAGTAAGCATCGATGTGTGCTGGCTCCGGTACTCTGTAACATCTTCCTCCTATGTGTCACCCAGCGTCTCCACAAGGAGCTTGAGGACAGCAGCGGTGTTGCGATGGACTTCAGGCTGGATGGAAACCTATTTGACATCGGGAGGTTCCAAGCAACCACCAAGGTTTTGACGGAGTGGATTCTTGAGCTGCACTATGCTGATGACTGTGTTCTTGTGGCCAACACTCCGGAAGACCTTCTGCCCGTCCTTGTAGCGGCTGTGAGGGTCTATAGCAGGATGGGACTGTCTATCAACACCAGCAAGACAGAGGTGGTCTGCCAATGGAGATCCAGCCCTCTACGCACCATGTCTGTCTTCACCATTGAACACATATGACTGGCAATAGTTCCGTCCTTAAAATACCTGGGCAGCATTCTCTCTGAGGACTGCAGCATCGACCTCGAAATTCAAAATAAGATCAAGCAAGCATCAGCTGCCTTCGGGAAACTCAGGTGCAGGGTCTTCCAAAACAGGGATCTCCACCTCCACACCAAAGTTGCCGTCTAGCAAGCCATCTGCATCACCACACTTCTTTACAGCTGTGAAGCTTTATTTACTTACTTACTTACTTTATTGTCCCCGTGGGGAAATTTTGTTGCAGTGTCATGTATACGTTTAAAGTGGCGTTTAAATACAAAACAAAATTGACAATACAACTTCCATAACAGTTACATACCAATATATATATATATATTTTAAGACTAGCCTGCTGGCCTTACTGAGTCGATAGGAACATTAGCCTGAGCTATTTAGGAGGGATATCACACCTGGCACAAATTATTGTCTAGTTCTGCTAATCCTGCTGAGGGGTGCCCTGAGGGGTGCCTGGGTCACTTACAGTCACCACAACAAGCAGCTTGAGCGATTCCACATAAGATGCCTGCAGTACATCCTGGGAATCACCTGGTGCACCAAGTGCCCCATACAGAAATACTTGATAAGACCAACTGCAAGAGTATGGAGACCATGGTCACCCAACACCAACTGCGCTGGCTTGGGCATGTTATTAGAATATCTCAGGAGCGCTTGACGTGGAGGATTCTGTATGGCCAGCTACATCTTGGCCAGCGGTCTGTAGGGGGGCAGGTAAGCACTACAAGGACCAGCTGAAAACGTCGCTGAAGAAGTGCAACATCAAACCCACAGACCTAGAGGACGCAGCAGCCAATCATTTCACCTGGCAGCAGTTCTGCCAGAGCAGTGTACAGAGGTGGGAGGAGAAGAGGAGCACAAAGAGACAGCAGCTCAGGAGACATACAACCATGCCTGCCCCCGCCAACACAGACTGCATATGCTCCACCTGAAATACAGTTTGTGGATCTCGGCTTGGACTCTACAGTTACCAAATAATTCACCATTAACTCAGAAGTGGAAGTCATCATCGAATACGATGGACTACCATAAGCAAAGTAAGCCCCTGACTATCCGCAAATAAAACAATATTTTGCTGTCTTCTTTTCTTAATATAAGCAATTTGACATGATGTATACTTTTACTGTTGATACTTAAGTACATTTTTGCAATTACATTTACTTTTGATACTGAAGTGTGTGTATGTGTATATATATATATGTATATATTTATATATACAGTTGAAGTCGGAAGTTTAAATAAACTTAGGTTCGAGTCATTAAAACTCGTATTTCAACCACTCCACAAATTACTTGTTAACAAACTATAGTTTTGGCAAGTCAGTTTGTAATGGTTTTCTTCATCTGAACGAGAGGCGGACCAAAGCGCAGCGTGGTTGTTTTGATTCATGCTTTAATAAATCACTTCACATGAACAAACTAACAAAAAACAAGAAATGTGAAAACTCAAAACGGTCCTATCTGGTGCAAAGACAGAGACAGGAACAATCACCCACAAACACACAGTGAAACCCAGGCTACCTAAGTATGATTCTCAATCAAAGACAACTAATGACACCTGCCTCTGATTGAGAACCATACTAGGCCGAAACATAGAAATACCAAAAACATAGAAAAACAAACATAGACTGCCCACCCAACTCACGCCCTGACCATACTAACTAAATACAAAACACAGGAAATAAAGGTCAGAACGTGACACAGTTAGGACATCTACTTTGTTCATGACACAAGTAATGTTTCCAACAATTGTTTAGTCAGATTATTTCACTTATCATTCACTTTATCATAATTCCAGTGGGTCAGAAGTTTATATACACTAAGTTGACTGTGCCTTTAAACATATTGGAAATTCCAGAAAATGATGTCATGGCTTTAGAAGCTTCTGATAGGCTAATTGACATAATTTGAGTCAATTGAAGGTGTACTTTGGTGCAAAAAGTGCAAATCAATCCCAGAACAACAGCAAAGGACCTTGTGAAGATGCTGGTGGAAACAGGTACAAAAGTATCTATATCCACAGTAAAACAAGTCCTATATCGACATAACCTGAAAGGCTGCTCAGCAAGGAAGAAGCCACTGCTCTAAAACTGGCATAAAAAGCCAGACTACGGTTTGCAACTGCACATGGGGACAAAGATCATACTTTTTTGAGAAATGTCCTCTGGTCTCATGAAACAAAAATAGAACTGCTTGGCCATGATCACCATCGTTATGTTTGTAGGAAAAAGGGGGAGACTTGCAAGTCGAAGAACACCATCCCAACTGTGAAGCACCGGGGTGGCAGCATCATGTTGTTGGGGTGCTTTGCTGCAAGAGGGATTGGTGCACTTCACAAAATAGATGGCACCATGAGGGTGAAAAATTATGTGGATATATTGAAGCAACATCTCAAGACATCAGTCAGTAATTTAAAGTTTGGTCGCAAATGGTGTCGTAAGAAGTGGACCAAAGTGCAGCGTGGTGAGTGTACATTTTCCTTTATTATGGAATGACGCCAACAAAACAAGAAACAAGATAAACAACCATGACGCTTACGAGGGCTAAGTGCCACTAACACAAGTCAGCTATCCACACTGAAAGGAGGGAAAAAGGGCTACCTAAGTAGGATTCCCAATCAGAGACAACGCTAGACAGCTGTCCCTGATTGAGAACCATACCCGGCCAAAACATAGAAATAAAGAAACATAGAAAACAAAACATATAATGCCCACCCCACATCACACCCTGACCTAATCAAATAGAGAAATAAAACGACTCTCTAAGGTCAGGGCGTGACACCCCAAGAATATTTCCAAAGTTGTGGCAAAATGGCTTAAGGACAACAAAGTCAAGGTATTGGAGTGGCCATCACAAAGCCCTGACCTCAATCCCATAGAACATTTGTGGGCAGAACTGAAAAAGCGTGTGCGAGCAAGGAGGCCTACAAACCTGACTCCAACTCTGTCAGGAGGAATGGGCTAAAATTCAGCCAACTTATTGTGGGAAGCTTGTGGAAAGCTACCTTAAACATTTGACCCAAGTTAAACTATTTAAAGGCAATGCTACCAAATACTAATTGAGTGTATGTAAACTTCTGACCCACTGGGAATGTGATGAAAGAAATAAAAGCTGAAATAAATCATTCTCTCTACTATTATTATTATTAGCATCTTATGTGGAATCGCTATTATTCTTTATTCTTAAAATAAAGTGGTGATCCTAACTGACCTAAAACAGGGAATTTTTACTCTAAATGTCAGGAATTTACACTAAATGTCAGGAATTGTGAACATCTGAGTTTAAATGTATTTGGTTAAGGTGTATGTACATTTCTGACTTCAACTGTATATATATTACATATATAAAACCAAATACTGTTCGACTTCTACTCAAATGCTGTAGTATTTTACTGGGTGACTTTCACTTTTATTTGAGTCATTTTCTATTAAGGCATCTTTACTTTTACTCAAGTATGAGAATTGGGCACTTTTTTCACCACTGAGTACAGTACAATTTGGTGGTTGATTCGGCCATAACGAGGCATGTCTAGACTCATTGCTTCTCATTAGGATCAAGACTGGAGAAATGTTTTGATGATGATGGCGGAAAGTAAAGGAATGGCTTTGGCTTGATGACTCAAATAAGTATTGGAGTAACTGTACCTGTGTGTTTTAACTAGCTAGCCAATGTGTGTCTGTGAGACGTCTCATATTCTACACCATGCTGCTACAGTAGGAATAAAGACGGTACACAACGAGTGCCCATTAATGTGTAATAGCGTTTTTGTCTTTCTCTCACAGACAATACGGCTTGGATACAAAGAAGTTGATGACTCCCAAGAGGAGATGTAAAAGGTCCCATAACAACAATTTCCCCTTATATCAAAGTGACTCAGAACACCTCACTGCACCATCCAAACACACTATATGCAAGTATTCCCTTCTAGAACTGTAGTATTTATTATAAGCTTTAGAAGTATATTTTTCTTCTACTGTATATACACCGGCCAGTTTATTAGGTACACACATATTCTGGAGGTAAAGCTCGGACTCCCCTTTGCCTCCAGAACAGCCTGAATTATTCAGGGCATTCTGAAGGTGTTGGAAACGTTCCACAGGGATGTTGGTCCATGCTGACACAATGGCATCACAGTTGCTGCAGGTCGGATGGCGGTACAGTCATGCTGCAAACAGCCCGTTCCATCTCATCCCAAAGATGCTCTACTGGGTTGAGGTCTGGGGACTACGCAGGTCACTCAAGTAAACTGAACTCGCTGTTTTGTTCCAGGCAATGTTTTCCACTCCTCAATTTCACAGTGCTGGTGATTGCATGCTCACTGGAGCTTCTTCTTGTTTTAAGCTGATAGGAAAAAGGATGGGCAAGTTGTGCGTTCCGAGATGTCGTTTTGCACACCACTGTTGTACTGCACAGCTATTTGTCTGTTTGTGGCCCGCCTTTTAGCTTGCCCGATTCTTGCAATTTACCTTCATTCAACCTCTCTCATCAATGAGCTGTTGTTGGCCACAGGACTGGCACTGACTGCATGTTTTTTGTTTGTTACACCATTTTCTGTAAACCCTATACACGGACGTGCATGAAAAACCCAGGATGGCGGCCGTTTCTGAGATGCTGGATCCGGGGCGCTTGGCACCGACGATCATACCAAGCTCAAAGTCGCCGAGGTCACTTGTTATGCCCATTCTAACATTCAATTGAACAGTAACTGGATGCCTGCTGTAGGAGAGATCCACTTTCGTGAACGGAGTAGTGTATCTAATAAACTGTGTATATCATACAGTCAAATCAAATCAAATCAAATGTTATTTGTCACATACACATGGTTAGCAGATGTTAATGCGAGTGTAGCGAAATGCTTGTGCTTCTAGTTCCGACAATGCAGTGATAACCAACAAGTAATCTAACTAACAATTCCAAAACTGCTGTCTTATACACAGTGTAAGGGGATAAAGAATATGTATATAAGGATATATGAATGAGTGATGGTACAGAGCAGCATACAGTAGATGGTATCGAGTACAGTATATACATATGAGATGAGTATGTAGACAAAGTAAACAAAGTGGCATAGTTAAAGTGGCTAGTGATACATGTATTACATAAGGATGCAGTCGATGATGTAGAGTACAGTATATATGTATGCATATGAGATGAATAATGTAGGGTAAGTAACATTATATAAGGTAGCATTGTTTAAAGTGGCTAGTGATATATTTACATCATTTCCCATCAATTCCCATTATTAAAGTGGCTGGAGTTGGGTCAGTGTCAATGACAGTGTGTTGGCAGCAGCCACTCAATGTTAGTGGTGGCTGTTTAACAGTCTGATGGCCTTGAGATAGAAGCTGTTTTTCAGTCTCTCGGTCCCAGCTTTGATGCACCTGTACTGACCTCGCCTTCTGGATGATAGCGGGGTGAACAGGCAGTGGTTCGGGTGGTTGATGTCCTTGATGATCTTTATGGCCTTCCTGTAACATCGGGTGGTGTAGGTGTCCTGGAGGGCAGGTAGTTTGCCCCCGGTGATGCGTTGTGCAGACCTCACTACCCTCTGGAGAGCCTTACGGTTGAGGGCGGAGCAGTTGCCGTACCAGGCGGTGATACAGCCCGCCAGGATGCTCTCGATTGTGCATCTGTAGAAGTTTGTGAGTGCTTTTGGTGACAAGCCAAATTTCTTCAGCCTCCTGAGGTTGAAGAGGCGCTGCTGCGCCTTCTTCACGACGCTGTCAGTGTGAGTGGACCAATTCAGTTTGTCTGTGATGTGTATGCCGAGGAACTTAAAACTTGCTACCCTCTCCACTACTGTTCCATCGATGTGGATAGGGGGGTGTTCCCTCTGCTGTTTCCTGAAGTCCACAATCATCTCCTTAGTTTTGTTGACGTTGAGTGTGAGGTTATTTTCCTGACACCACACTCCGAGGGCCCTCACCTCCTCCCTGTAGGCCGTCTCGTCGTTGTTGGTAATCAAGCCTACCACTGTTGTGTCGTCCGCAAACTTGATGATTGAGTTGGTGGCCACGCAGTCGTGGGTGAACAGGGAGTACAGGAGAGGGCTCAGAATGCACCCTTGTGGGGCCCCCGTGTTGAGGATCAGCGGGGAGGAGATGTTGTTGCCTACCCTCACCACCTGGGGGCGGCCCGTCAGGAAGTCCAGTACCCAGTTGCACAGGGCGGGGTCGAGACCCAGGGTCTCGAGCTTGATGACGAGCTTGGAGGGTACTATGGTGTTGAATGCCGAGCTGTAGTCGATGAACAGCATTCTCACATAGGTATTCCTCTTGTCCAGGTGGGTTAGGGCAGTGTGCAGTGTGGTTGAGATTGCATCGTCTGTGGACCTATTTGGGCGGTAAGCAAATTGGAGTGGGTCTAGGGTGTCAGGTAGGGTGGAGGTGATATGGTCCTTGACTAGTCTCTCAAAGCACTTCATGATGACGGAAGTGAGTGCTATGGGGTGGTAGTCGTTTAGCTCAGTTACCTTAGCTTTCTTGGGAACAGGAACAATGGTGGCCCTCTTGAAGCATGTGGGAACAGCAGACTGGTATAGGGATTGATTGAATATGTCCGTAAACACACCGGCCAGCTGGTCTGCGCATGCTCTGAGGGCGCGGCTGGGGATGCCGTCTGGGCCTGCAGCCTTGCGAGGGTTAACACGTTTAAATGTCTTACTCACCTCGGCTGCAGTGAAGGGGAGACCGCATGTTTTCGTTGCAGGCCGTGTCAGTGGCACTGTATTGTCCTCAAAGCGGGTAAAAAGTTATTTAGTCTGCCTGGGAGCAAGACATCCTGGTCCGTGACTGGGCTGGGTTTCTTCTTGTAGTCCGTGATTGACTGTAGACCCTGCCACATGCCTCTTGTGTCTGAGCCATTGAATTGAGATTCCACTTTGTCTCTGTACTGACGCTTAGCTTGTTTAATAGCCTTGCGGAGGGAATAGCTGCATTGTTTATATTCGGACATGTTACCAGACACCTTGCCCTGATTAAAAGCAGTGGTTCGCGCTTTCAGTTTCACGCGAATGCTGCCATCAATCCACGGTTTCTGGTTAGGGAATGTGTTTATCGTTGCTATGGGAACGACATCTTCGACGCACGTTCTAATGAACTCGCACACCGAATCAGCGTATTCGTCAATATTTTTATCTGACGCAATACGAAACATGTCCCAGTCCACGTGATGGAAGCAGTCTTGGAGTGTGGAGTCAGCTTGGTCTGACCAGCGTTGGACAGACCTCAGCGTGGGAGCCTCTTGTTTTAGTTTCTGCCTGTAGGCAGGGATCAGCAAAATGGAGTCCTGGTCAGCTTTTCCGAAAGGGCCTTATATGCGTCGCAGAAGTTAGAGTAACAATGATCCAAGGTTTTACCACCCCTGGTTGCGCAATCGATATGCTGATAAAATTTAGGGAGTCTTGTTTTCAGATTAGCTTTGTTAAAATCCCCAGCTACAATGAATGCAGCCTCCGGATAAATGGTTTCCAGTTTGCAAAGAGTTAAATAAAGTTTGTTCAGAGCCATCGATGTGTCTGCTTGGGGGATATATACGGCTGTGATTATAATCGAAGAGAATTCTCTTGGAAGTGTATATCATATATTGCCATAACTGTTCCTGCATACTGCTGTGTAGACTCACTTCAGTCTCCAAAGCAAATAAACTTGTCTTTAATCAAAGCCATGTCTACTTATTTGCTATATGAAGAGATTCATCTACTGTTTTATTAAAACATGTTTACGCGGCAACAAATAATAAACAACTGTCTGCATAATTTGTTTTAGCAGTAAGACTGAAGCTGTCACACCCTGGCCATAGAGAGCCTTTTTATTCTCTATTTTGGTTAGGTCTGGGTGTGACTAGGGTGGGTGATCTAGTGCATTTATCTCTATGTTGGCCTGTTATGGTTCCCAATCAGAGGCAGCTGTTTATCGTTGTCTCTGATTGGGTATCATATTTACCCAGCCATTTCCCCACTGGTTTTTGTGGGATCTTGTTTCGTTGTAGTTGCCTGTGAGTACTGCTTGGAATACATGTTTCATTTTCTGTTTATTGTTTTTGTGAGTTTCCCTTATTAAACATGTGGAACCCAAATCACGCTGCACGTTGGTCTGAGTATATTTCCATTTCGTACGACGATCGTGACAGAAGCTAGTTTATCCAAATAATTGAATGAATATCACAATGATTTGATCAAGAAGTTGAAGTCAACACTTTTTGGGGTTTCTTGTAAAAAATATATAAAAACACCATTATACTGTATACACTGAACAAAAAATATAAGTGCAACATGCAACAATTTCAAATATTTTACTGAGTTAAAGTTTATATAAGAAAATAAGTAAATTTCAATAAATAAATGAGGCCCTAATATATGGATTTCACATGACTGGAAATACAGATTAGCCACTTGGTCACAGATAGGGGCATGGATCAATTGATCAGGCTGTTGCTTGTGGAATGTTGTCCCACTCCTCTTCAATGGCTGTGCAAAGTTGGATTTTGGCAGGAACTGGATCATGCTGTCATACATGTCCGATTCCGGGGCATCCCAAACGTGCTCAATGGGTGACATGTCTGGTGAGTATGCAGGCCATGGAAGAACTGGGGCATTTTCAGCTTCCAGGAATTGTGTACAGATCCTTGTGACAGGGCCATGCATTATCATGCTGAAACATGGAGGTGATGACGGCAGATGAATGGCACAACAATGAGCCTCATGATCTCATAGCATCTCTGTGCATTTAAAATGCCATTGATAAAATGCAATTATGTTCGTTGTCCATAGCTTATGCCTGCCCATACCATAACCCCACTGCCACCATGGGGCACTCTGTTCACACCAGCAAACAGGTCACCCATCTGCCCGGTCCAGATGAAACCAGGATTCCTCTGTGAAGAGCACACTTCTCCAGCATGCCAGTGGCCATCGAAGGTGAGAATTTGCCCACTGAAGTTGGTTACGATGCCAAACTGCTGTCAAGTCAAGACCCTGGTGAGGACGACAAGCATGAAGATGAGCTTCCCTGAGAGTCTGACAGTTTGTGTACAAATTATTTGGCTGTGCAAACCCACAGTTTCATCAGCTGTCCGGGTGGTTGTTCTCAGACAATCCTGCAGGTGAAGCCTGGGCTGGCGTGGTTACACATGGTTTGCGGTTGTGAGATCAGTTGGATACACTGCCAAATTCTTTAAAAAAATGGAGGCGGCTTATGGTAGAGAAATGGACATTCAGTTCCCCGGCAACAGCCCTGGTGGACATTCCTGCAGTTAGCGTACCAATTGCACACGCCCTCAAAACTTGAGACATCAGTGGCATACTGCACATTTTAGAGCAGCCTTTTGTCAGATTTGAACCCAACTTTTGAGAGAAATAAGCTTTTTGTGTACATGGACATTTTCTGGGATCTTTTATTTCAGCTCATGAAACATAGGACCAACACTTTACATGTTGTGTTTAAATATATATTTGTACAACAGCTAGCACTTTCTATTCCAAATTTCAGTTGTGAGCATACTAGGATTTCTATATTATACTACAATATCAGTCTGACTATGGATGTTGTGTTGGTTGAATGTTCCAGGCAAGTTCCAGAATGTTCTTCAGCTGGTGAAACTCTTGTTTGGTAATGGCAGCTGGTTTAGGCTGTGGTGATGTT
The DNA here is from genome assembly GCF_023373465.1 of Oncorhynchus keta. NCBI lineage: Eukaryota > Metazoa > Chordata > Actinopteri > Salmoniformes > Salmonidae > Oncorhynchus > Oncorhynchus keta. The sequence goes on along the minus strand of NC_068427.1, from coordinate 30,849,803 downwards.
GGGATTGGGGGGCAGTGACTCTGGCTCCTTGTAGACAACCATCTGGCCCTTTCTGCACTCCACAGCCAGGTGGACAAGCCTCTCATACGCTCTTCACCACCCATTACTCAACCTCTTGCAGAAGATTTGTTTGTACTTGCAAGTCTCCTGGAAAGACATGAAGACTGATCATGAGGATGTGTAGCCATACAATAAACCATGTTAATCTGTAAACAAAGGGTAGAGTATGCGTTTTCTTACACTCAGTCAATAATGGGGCATTGAGATGGGCTGTTTGCAAATATGTGAAATTTTGAAGGGGGCTTGAAGGGGGCTTGACTCATAGACAGTCTAGTTACGGGTATGGTCCTGTAGCTCAGTTGGTAGAGCATGGCGCTTGTAACGCCAGGGTAGTGGGTTCGATCCCCGGGACCACCCATACGTAGAATGTATGCACACATGACTGTAAGTCGCTTTGGATAAAAGCGTCTGCTAAATGGCATATATTATTATTATATTATAGTCATATGTGTATGAGCACCTACAGTTGAGTGGACTAGAACTGCCAGAAATAGAGGGAATAGGCTAGAAGAGTATAGTAACAGCCCCTCTCCCCCAAGCCAAATAAATTACTAAGGGTGTAAAAAGTTTGAGGAGCTCTTGTCTGGTAGACAGTTTGTCTACAAGACAATAGATTATGCATGCTAAGCTTCACACACACACACACACACACAATACCTAGCCACAACAGACACAAGTGAGTCACCCACACCATACCCTCCCTACTAATACCTCATTTTGCATGAACAATCAACTAAGCCTCCATAATAGAAAAAAAGCAACAGTATAAGTTGTAGCGTAGCCTTCTTGTAAACACACCAACTATGACAACAAGACACAGACCATGTTTATGCCTAGTTCCAGTATATTTATTTACTCATGAAGTCATGGAAAGATTAAGTAGATTTTAGAAGGTGACTTACACTAGTTCCTGGTGCTGAGCTTGTTGTTGATGCCTCTACAGATTGATGGGATCAGACTAAATAGAACAGTCATGTCGTTTGCCTCCGGCTCTGCAATAGTTAGTTCGCTACCTAGCTAACGTAACCTAATGAAGTGTAACAGAGATGCTGAGCGATGAGAAGCAGGTGAAACATTTAATAAAACAGCAAACGTGGACCGAGACAACATAACAGTATTGTCTATGCATAAACACAGGAAAAATACTGACTGGTGAAAGAACCTAAGGTAGTGCCAGATATAGGGGAGGTAATGGAGTCCAGGTGTGCCTCATGATGACGTGCAGGTGTGCGTAATGATGGATCCCAGGACCGGTGGTTAGTATACCAGCGACTTTGAATGCCGGAGGGGAGGAGCAGGAGTTTGAATGCTGGAGGGGAGGAGCGGGAGTAGACGCGACACGAAGCTAATGCTGGATTGCAAAGTAACAAGTCACACGTTGACAGACAAGTCACACGTTGACAAGTCACACGACTTTGAATGCCGGAGGGGAGGAGTGGGAGTAGACGCAACACGAAGCTAATGTTAGATTGCAAAGTAACAAGTCACACGTGGACGATCCTGCAGGTGAAGAAGCCCGTATGGAGGTCCTGGGCTGGCATGGTTACACATGGTCTGCGGTTGTGAGGCCAGTTTTATACACTGCCAAATTTTTTTAAAATTATGTTGGAGGCGGCTTATGGTAGAGAAATGGACATTCAGTTCCCTGGCAACAGCCCTGGTGGACATTCCTGCAGTTAGCATGCCAACTAGCAGCTGGCTATTTACATTGGTATGCTTTGGAATGTCTAGTCAGCGTATTATGAACGCTAGCTGGCTAGAATTTAGTTTCGATAAACGTTAGTAACGTTAGCTACCTTACCTCAGCTTGTCCTCTTTTCTGCTGCACTGATTTTGGCTGATCGGATGCCTTCCTCTTTGAAGTGAAGGGGGGAAACGATGGAATAGCATCCCTTTTCAATGTTCGACGATATGGCAACCTCATCAGTTGAGACTTCAGTTCCGTTTCAAAATCCTCTGGCTACAAACAGACATTTCGATTTTTCTGTTCAATTGGATACACCTTCACGGGCAGTTCTTCACATCTTGAAATCACGATGAATTCTGGATATTGGGGTCTGCTTACAACCAGAAAATGTAGCTGGCCCATTTCTACAGGTGAAATGCAGAAACGGTCATGTTTGCGTGTCGTGAGGAAATTGTCAATTTTTATGATGCATATAATTTGTTAATAATATAAATTGCCATATATAGTGAAATAGAGCAGCAGTGAAATTTCCCTTTAAGAATTTGCTTTTATCTGTCAATTATGTAATGTCAGTGCAGAAGGATGAAAGGAGACAGGGAGAAGAAGCCCATTGCTGACATGGCCCCTACTTCTTCACACCATACATGCCTACTCTAGGTCTGTCCCTTCTCATCTTCCACATCACCATCAAAGCATACACCATTCAACAGAAGATAGTAATGACAGCTATCATACATGAAGGCATCATATACAAGCATGTGCCCAGCTGCATACTCATAAAGAAGCATATTTGACAGAGGAGAAGTGCTCTTATAATCCAAATAGCTTGACACTCGCAGATTGCATGCGTCATGCCACACTCATCAACAAAAGTAATGGGGAATGAGTATAATTCAGCATCCGCAGCAGTGAGATAGCTGATGTCTTCTTCAAACTAGACTGCAGCCGAGCAAGGTTTATTTTGAGCTGATTGGCATTTCCATTTTGATGAGTGCGGCAACACTGTAAAACATTTTCTGTAAAATTTACAGTAATTTACTGGCAGCATTTGGCAAGTAAATTACTGTAACTTATTTTACTGTACAGCTACTGCAATCCATTCTGCAGTAATCCTTTTTACGTTACCAAAGATGTTACTGTAATCTAATTTACAGTATATTACTGGAATTGCCCATGCAGCAATATATTATCCAGTGTTCTTTGCAAGTTCTCATTTTTACGTTTTGGTAATTTAGCAGGCATTAGCAAATTACAGTTGGTGCATTCAACCAAGGTTGATAAAAAACACATCACTGTCATAGCAAGTAAAACGTTTCTGTGACTGTTACTGAAAATGGTGTTGTAGTTAAAGATACATTGGTCTTCAAAATAATTCAAATTACAACATATCTTACGATATATCTCTGACAATCTTTGGATAGTGCCACTACAATACTAAGACATTCACGGTAACTTGATGACAGAGCAATGAAACACAGGACAATATAGTAAAAGTGACTATTAAACTGTATGGAAATGATTTCACTATAATTACAAGGGATTAGAGCAAGCAGGTTGACTGTGCATTTGCATATTAAAGATTACTAGTTGTTTTGGGTCACTTGCACTTCTAGAAGCCTAAACAAAGGCTTCCAATCTGGCCATGATTACACAGCAAAACCTCAAATGAAATGTGTTAATATTTAACCATTAAAAGGTTTAAAGACCCGCTATCCCTTTATACATGTAATTGTTAGTTCTACCACATACTGTATCACTTAAATTGGACTCTCACTAATGAGTGCAACAAATATGTTAATGAGCCAGCGATTCTTTCTCCTCCCACAATATTTCTCCACAATGCACCATCATTTACAGTATGCTGCAGTAAATATAGCAAAACAACAATACAGTACTTTCTTGTTAAATTGTATTGAAAATAAAATCAGCAATTGCTAATAGTGAAATTGTGATTGTATATTAGAGCAAGCTAACTGATAGTTGGTGTTATAGATCACTTACACTTCAGGCCTTAAACGGTTTTAAATTGATAGTGACTAAAGCAACCAAATGTAATTGTTGGATAACCACTACCACATATCACCTAATTTGGTACAGCACTCTCACTAACGGGTGCAACAAATATAGCCTTTTACAAGACAAGCCTCAATATGTTAATAAGTGAAAAGCATTTAGCTCGTCTGGTAGGCTCGCGTCACTGGGCAGCTCCCGGCTGGGTTTCCCTTTATAGTCCGTAATAGTTTGCAAGCCCTGCCACATCTGATGAGCATCAGAGCCGGTGTAGTAGGATTCAATCTTAGTCCTGTATTGACGCTTTGCCTGTTTGATGGTTTGTCTGAGGGAAAAGTGTCCAGATTAGTGTCCTGCTCCTTGAAGGCGGCAGCTCTGAACTTTAGCTCATTTCGGATGTTGCCTGTAATCCATGGCTTCTGGTTGGGATATGTACGTAGGGTCACTGTGGGGACGATGATGTCATTGCACTTATTGATGAAGCTGGTGACTGAGGTGGTATACTCCTCAATGCCATTGGATGAATCCCAGAACATATTCCAGTCTGTGCTAGCAAAACAGATCTGTAGTGTAGCATCCACTTGTTAAGATAATTAACGTGTCAGGTTAGGTGAAGTAGTGTGGCAGATTTGGAGATTGTGGTTCAGGTTAGGAAAAGAGTTAGGGTTACAGTTGTCAACAACTCATGTTTTAATTTGGTATTTTTTTTATTTAACCTTTATTTAACGAGGCAAATCAGTTAACTGTGTTGTGTTTTCTCTCATCGTGATGTGTTTTGTCCTATATTTTTATTTCATTTATTTTTATTTTTAATCCCAGCCCCCATCCCCACAGGAGGCATTTTGCCTTTTGGTAGGCCATCATTGTAAATAACAATTAGTTCTTAACTGACTTGCCTAGTTAAATTAAAATGAAATAAATACATTTAACTAGGCATGGAAGACAATGACAACTAGACAATGACCACATACCCCGGCCAAACCCTGACGATGCTGGGCCAATTGTGCGCCGCCCTATGGGATTCCCAATCATGGCCGGTTGTGATACAGCCTGGAATTGAACCAGGGTCTGTAGTGATGCGTCTCGCACTGAGATGCAGTACCTTAGACTGCTGCGCCACTCGGGAACCGATGTAAAAGAAATAGGCACGGACCAATTGCGAGCATTAATGGGTGTAATATGATATCAATAAACACTTATCAGAAGAAGCCCCATTCCAAATTGCGGTATCGTACGTATTCTGAATTACAGTAAATTACTGGCAGCAATTGGCCAGTAAAGCTACTGTAGAGTTTTAGGACAAAGTTTGATAGAATTCCTACAATACAGTATATTACCGTATTCGGTTGGGTTACAGAGTTCTCATTCACAGTTACAACAAATATAGCCTCTTACAAGGCACCTTAAAATATGTTAATAAGCCAGAGACTTTCCCCTTCCACAACATTTTCCCACAAGGCACTATAATTAGTACGGTAAAACACAATATTTTAGTGTTGAAATTACAGAAAGGACTTAATGTCTTTAAAACAAATGTACATTATTTTACTGTATAAAAGCAGACGCAACTTAACAGTTATTGCATTCATCTTGAGAAAGCTAGGTGGGGCAACCACATCACAGGCATAGTATGTACACTTTTCCTCAGTAAAGTAGTTATCAGCAAAGTCAGAGCCGGGGGTCGATGCTGTTATAGTAATACTGAATATTTTTTTAACAGTGAGGCAAATTTATGTTTTTTGTTTAAAAACAATAATTTCAGGGCCTCTTAAACTTTTCTTTGACAACAACGCAACCTTTCGGTTGCATATCGACATATGCTTGAAGATTCAAGGGGCGGTATCTCCATGACGTTTCACGTCGAACCTCACGTTGGACTACTAAATCCAAGCAGCGGAGACGTAGCAGGAACCAAAGTGAAGTTATTCTCAATAATCGTGATTAAGGTATGTAAAGTGTAAATTAACACTTATTTGCCGTGTTTCTATGATCATGAAGTAGAAGTTATTTAGCGTCTTACGTGTAGCTTGCTTGCAGAGTATGGGTGGCTCTGGTTCGCTGGAATAAGTCAGACAGCTACACAGAAACCGAAACAATGTGCCAAATTCTGCATTCTCTTGCTATGAAGGCTTTATACCATTCATTGATTGATCATCTAGCGATTTACAGAGGCTGCACCATGCATGCTTTCAAGTGGTTGCTTTTTGAAGATGTTACTGTTCATAAGGTAGCTAGCACAGCTGTGTTTTGGGCCTATCTTGGTCGGGTATCCTGCCCTGTGGAATGACTTTGACCAACTTTCCATTCTATTTTTGAATGCATCTGTGGATTTGCAAACAGCCGCACGAGGGCGATGCGCGTAAATTGGTGGGAGAGTCCTTGTAGAACGCCAGTAAAGAAAAAGCATATTTACATGTTGCTTGTGAGTGCATTTCTCAGTACTTTTGGGTTATAATTGAATTAGGAAATCACATGTTTAAAATAGTGTTTGTCTTCATTGCAAATCAACTGCATTATACTTAAACACTTAAACTTCAACCAGTAAAATGGCTCTTTGGCTAGCTTTTGCTACAGCCTAGCCTATATCAATGAGCGTTAACATTCTAGCTAACAACTGCTGCAGCCAAAATAAAGATAACAACCAAAGAACTGTTCATTCAATAATTAAAACATCATTGTAGCCGTATAGGAACCCCCAAAAGTGATTTAGTTTAGAAATGTATAACGCAAGGTGCATGTTGAATGGGCGCAGATGGCGATGGCTTTCTTACCGCGCACCAGTGCGTGACGTCAGTGTCGTTTACTGGGAAAGGGTCTTTGCAACAGTTTTAGCATGCTAGTAGTTGCTAGCTAAGAAAGATAGTTTTCCAAATGCAATGTTGTCTGGTCTACGCAAAACTGTAGCAGCAACATTTATGAAAGAATGTCCCTTACAATATAACTCTTTCCCTTGTGGACTTGCCAAAGGTAACCGAACTATGGCCCTCATCCAAGTGTCATCCAACAAATGCAGTAGCGGCTACCAGAAGGTGTTCGAGCATGACAGGTGAGCTCGCCTCGTGAAACCACTCGTCTCCAGAGAGCTCATATTCTGTTTTAGCTAGCAGATTGTAACAGGCTAATGTGATGCCCCATTAGTTTATGTACTGTTTGGCATAGCACAGAGAATTTTCGACCAACCTTAACTTTGCGATATTATCTTCGTTCTCAATTCGGCTAAACATGTATCTTCACACGTCTGTTATTTTGAATTTAGAAAATGCAATTTTTTTCATTTGCTCAATTAAATAATCCAACAATGTGTACGCCACCATCTTGTCTATTTCAAATCTCTCAATGATTCAGAACTCTGTCCACCCCAAAGTGCTGCATGTCATGACACGCCTGTCTCGATCAATGAGGGAAGATTTGAAATGGACAAGATTTTGGCGTACACATGGTTGGATTACTTCATGGAGCAAAACAATTATTTTAATAGCAGAGCATTTTCTAAATTCAAACAAACCACCTGCAACTCAACATTTTTTGAATATATATTTTTGGCCAAATCGAGAACGAAGATGCTATTGAAAAATGATCTGTGCTACCCCAAACAGTACCTATCCTGTAACGGCTAAGTCACAGATGGTCTGTTAACTAATTTCGGTTTCACTGTTATACATCAATGCAACACACTGCTGTTTTTCCCCCATGGAATACACAAATTATAGTTTTACAAGTGCCCATATGGCTCGGGTGGAAACTTGATGTAATACATTTTCTTTACCCAGCACTGAGCTGAAGTGTAAAATGAAGGTCGCTGTCTACTTGCCTCCTAAAGCTGAGAATGAGAAGTGTCCCGTGTTCTACTGGCTCTCTGGTGAGTTCTCACAGTCAATGGTCTCTCATATGTTACATAAAGACAGTGGTCACCATCCCTGCCCAGAATGGGTTAGAGTTAGGGTCTTGTTCTATCCCAACACCAACGCACCCGATTCAACTAATCGTCAAGATCTTGCCTGTATACTTGCTCTGATCTAGAATAAAAATCTGATCAACTACTTAGATTTTACCTATGTGTGTTGAAAATGTTGTCCTTCATGTCTCAATGTGTGCTTCTAGGGTTGACATGCACAGAGCAGAACTTCATCACCAAGGCTGGCAGTCAGCAGGCGGCTTCTGAGCACGGAATCATCATCGTCGCCCCAGACACCAGCCCACGTACGTACGCACACGCTTTACTGATTGCATAAGTCGTCCCTTACTAAATCAATGCTCATGCCCACCTTTTAATAGTAATTATAGCTCCCACCCGACCTTCCTACTCTTTATTTGATGTTCAGGTGGTTGTAACATCGAGGGTGAAGATGAGAGTTGGGACTTTGGCACGGGGGCTGGTTTCTATGTTAACGCCACCCAGGAGCCCTGGAAGACCAACTACTGCATGTACACCTATGTCACCGAGGAGGTGCGTCAGTCAAATGATAATAGTAGTCATGCTGATGGTAGCTATTACTATTGTGAATCCGTTGATACTGCTATGCGCTGCTAATCACCATCTCCCAACTCTTTCTTTTTTCCCTCTCTCTCAGCTCCCTCATTTGATCAACACTAACTTCCCTGCTGACCCAGAGAAGATGTCCATCTCCGGCCACTCTATGGGGGGACACGGAGCCCTCATCTGCGCCCTGAAGAACCCTGGAAAATACAAGGTATGCAATTTGGAAGTCTTTTCATTATGAGCTCAACATATTTTGAACGTATGAATGAATCCCTTTCTCTTCATCCCTTTCTCTCCGCAGGCTGTTTCTGCATTTGCCCCCATCTGTAACCCCATCCAGTGTGCCTGGGGTCAGAAGGCCTTCTCTGGGTACCTAGGAGAAGACAAGAAGACCTGGGAGGTACAGTATGGGGTTACAGGGGGACTGGCCAAATCAATGGGATCACGAACTAGAGGGCTGACCTTGAGGAGTGTAATTCCAGAATAACATGAGTTTCTAATCACTCTTCCTCCTCTCCTTTTCCTCCTTTCCAGGCGTATGATGCCACGGTACTGGCAGCGTCATACTCCGGCCCACAGCTGGACATCCTGATCGACCAGGGTCGTGATGACCAGTTTCTGTCGGCCAGCCAGCTGCTTCCTGACAACTTGATCGCCGCCTGCTCAGAAAAGAAGATTCCTGTTGTGTTCAGGCTGCAGCCGGTGAGTGCTGCCACCCAAAGACCAACTATAGCAACTGTTTGATCTTGAAATGCCTACAGTGGTTGATCAACTAAAAGTTTTGCCAGTACACAGTACCCTGCGTCACTACTTCATTTCTCCAGACCAGCGCAAGGGGGAGTTTGAGCAGTGATTATGCTTTTGGGTCCCAAGGTGCTACTGTGTCTCTAAAAATACACTTTTTTTGTTACTACTCATCAGTATTATTTACTAAAACTGTTGTTACACTAAGGTTTTATTCTAAGAGAAACTTAGATTATAATTAGGGTGTGGAAATGTTATTTTGCTCTTACTATAGTACTGTAGCCTACTCCCGACCGGTCATATTGTACACGCCCGAGTGGTGCAGCGGTCTAAGACTGCATCGCAGTGCAAACTGCGTTGCTACAGATGCTGGTTCAATACCTGTGCTGGCCGCAACCGGGAGACCCATGAGGTGATGGTAGGCTTTTGAGTTCTCTCCCTCTAAAAACATAAATAAATAATTCTAAGTAACAGAAATAAATAATTATAAGTAACAAACTGGCGTTATTTATAAATTAGTAACAATGTCTCACCCCATTTTCAAGAATAGCCCTTTTCTTGCTCACTTTACGTTATTTGAAAACGAAATCTCCAAAATATTATTTTTGAAACGGAGCAATTATTATTATTGCAAATTTTAAAATGATATAAAAGCCCCTTAGATATTCTCACAGATATATTGTTAACCCTGTGTGAATTCTGCAAATAACATTTCTAGGATGACAATATATATTGGCTCCCGAGTGGCGCACAATGGTTTTGCCTTGCAATTCTCCAGCTGAATGCACTGAGATTACGGTAGGCGTACGAGGTTCAAGGCAGGAGGCACTGGACGGGCCGCAGAGCAGTGCACAAGACTGATCTAGCCCATTGGGAAGGGGGGTGGACCCCCGCCCCACTGGGTAGCACAGAGCAACACTTTGAGGCATTGCACTAATAATGGCACTGACTAGGGAAACGTTCCTTCTGTTATTAGTGCCTGTCTGCACATTGTTTTAGTTAGAATGTAACTAATAAAGGTGTGGAAAATGCCCTTGGATATGAATTCGGAGGGCAGAAATGATTAAATATTAGAGCATTAGACCTATCGCTGAAGGCATCAGTCAAAAGTTATACTCAAATCCGAACGGGATTTAACGAAAAATGCCATGAAAAGTGCACACTTGTAAATCCCAAACTCTGGAAAGGTAGATACTAATTATTTGTGACATTGTGGTTACAATAAAGAATGTAACGGGATGCTGTGTTTTTATTTACATTAGTGATGGTTTGCTGGAGGCATTTTGAAAACAGGTTTTCAAACACTTGTTTTTCACAAGTTTACTGTAGTACTGTCCATGACTGATGTAATGCGAAAAAGCATTAGACAGAGTTGATGAGTACTTGAAGTCACCGAGAACAGGAGAGCAGGACATGGCCGGCTCTCCCTTATGTAAGGAATTAGCCACTTTACCATGTTTACTACAGGCTGTTTACTTGTCAGACTGCACAGTAGCCTAATAAAAATAAATGCAGGCGGCTTCCATCTTCTGAATTCTCTTCTAAATTCTTTATTATCCAAATGTTTTTAAGTGCGTGTGGGAGACCTCATGCAACCTCAATATCGGATAAAGCATATACTGCACTGCATTTCTTTATCAGCATCTTTATGCTTTCGTTAATAAAATAATGATAAAATACTCTTTCAAATGCAGATGTTTAGTTATGGATCCATAACGAATTACTATGGGAATAAATATCACTGAATTACATAAATATTTGAACAAAGTAGGCTAATGAAGGTAAACAAATGGTTTCTTACTGGAAAATACTCTTTCAAACACACACGTTGTACAGTGCTATTAGCAGGACAAGACTTGCCTAGAAGGAGAATTCTCCCCCATCTTCAAATGTATTTCTTAGTTAGGTTGGCTGTATCACAACCGGCCGTGATTGGTTGCAATTTCCGTTTAATCCACCAGAACAAATGTTGTGGTTAAACTCAAATATACTAATTGATAAAAAAAAACAACATTATCAATTGGAACCTTTAACATGTTGAAAAAGTATTATTATTATTAACCGTTTTTCACAAGTGTATCGGGCTGTGAATTCTGCAAACAACGTTTCCAGGATGGGTTATTAGTAGGACAATATATATTGTCATGGCTCCCGAATGGCACAGTATCTTACTGCAAGAGGCATCACTACAGTCCCTGGTTCGAATCCAGGCTGTATCACATTCTGCCGTGATTGGGAGTACCATAGGGCGGCGCACAATTGCCCCAGTGTCTTCCAGGTTAGGGGAGGGTTTGGCTGGCCGGGATGTCCTTGGTTTCTCTCCCTCTTAAAAAAAAAAAATGTATGTTGGCCTTTATTGATATTATTTTGGACTTTTTATTCAGATTAATCGCTCAATTTCGTTTTTTGAAAACAAAATAATCTCCTATCTATATCCTACCCGCTGTGGTCAACTATTTCAGCACCGTTTTGTGCTGACTGAGACAAGCATGGAGAAATGAAAATGTTAAATTATAGTCCCTGATTCTTAAACTGTGTTGACGTCTGCTAAATAATCAAGTTGATGGCACAGTCATAAAGCCTCGGCACCTACATTGGGGCGGCAGGTAGCCTAGAGGTTAGAGCGTTGGACTAGTGACCGAATGGTTGCAAGGTCGAATCCCTGAGCTGACAAGGTAAAAATCTGTCGTTCTCCCCCTGAAAAAGGCAGTTAACCCACTGTTCCTAGGCTGTCATTGAAAATATGAATTTGTTCTTAACTGACTTGCCTAGTAAAATACATTTTTAAAAAGCTGAGTAGCTTTGGATCAAAATAAACAAGTACCAACATTATTTCTGATAGTCTTTAATAAAGAAATGTTTTGGTTATTCTGACCTGGACACATGTACAGTATTATAATAGCCCACTATGGGCTATTAGCAGGACAATATACGCTTACCAACATCTGTTTTTTGATACTTTGTGAAAGGCAATTGATCAGCATGAAAAACTTTGGATGGCGCCCCCCTGAGTGGCGTAGCAGTCTAAAACACTATCGGTGCAATCTGCGTTGCTACAGATGCTGGTTCCATACCCGTGCCGGCCGCCACTGGGAGACCCACGAGGTGGCTTTTGGTTTCTCTCCCTCTAAATAACAAACTTGCTTCATTTTCAAATTAGTGAGCGTCTCACCCCATGTTCATGAATGGCCTTTTTCTCACTCACTCTAGGTTAAATAAATGAAATCAGCTCATATTGTTAATTTCATTATATAAAAGCCCCTTTAGATATGCTCACTGATCAGTTTTGCCCTAATGAAAAATGCCCCTTAGATATTAATTTATAATCCTCTTAGTACTGTAGCCTACTCCCGGCCGTCACGTTGTACGGCGCCATATTTTCCGTTCCAGCCTAACGGAAACCCAGATGGTTTTGTTTTTCTTGGAATAGAAACACCATAATATTAATGAAGCTATGTTTCATAATCAATCACATATACTATGTTCTTACAAAAAAGGTTTTAAATTCTCTAATGTCAATCAAATGCTTCTCAAACTAGCATTGTTAAAAATGGCTGACAATGAAATAATGTGCCATATAATTCTGGCAACATTTTAAAGGAAGAACCACTGTACTGGACTAGGGTTGGTGACCTTCCTGTGTGATTTCCCTGCTGCCAGTTCCATACAGTATGTGCTTGTTTACTGATGTAAAATGTAGTGTCAAACAGTGCCATTTGTTTCCATCAGGGCTACGACCACAGCTACTTCTTCATCTATTCCTTCATCACCGACCACATCAAGCACCACGCCAAGTTTCTCAACGCTTAAGACTGACTGCTGGACCAGAACCCTCTTCTGTGCTTTCTACTCCCAACTGTGCACCTGGTATTGTCAACCTGTCTAGAGAGGCAGAGCTAAAATTAACCTGATGTGCCTTGTGAGCTGAAATGAACACACTTGCTATGTTGAGTCAACCTCAGAACAGACAATAGTGGGGCCAGGATGTTTGGTGTTAAGAGGAGCTTGCTTGCGAATCATGTGGTTACTCCAACTGTATTTCTGAAATAAAGGTTCAGTTATTACTTTTGATTCCATTTTATGACCTTAGGCATATACACATTGACATCTGAGACCAATACAAAATACATGTAGGTGGACTATAGAACATAAGACCATGTGCTTTTTACAGATAAGGTCTTTACTGATAGTGATGAAATATATACATTATTCACAGCAGTTAAGGCAACATTAAAGGGGTGTTTCATGCAATAAAATCCAAATTGCTGTACACCAATATGACAAGAGGTACAAAATGGTACGTCAATTTTAAGAAACTTAAACATAAAAAAAACATTTCCTCCCAATCAAAGTACAAAACTGAGTACAAGCTTTCAGGACTATAAACAGAGAAAGGTAGAAAAGGGCAAAACTGCTCAACTCAGCAGTCAATAGTTACACTGGTAAAAACATTTAGCACATTTGTGTAGTTCAAATAAATGTCACACACATTTAAAATGGAGCTCTGAGATTTGTCAGTTGCCAAAACAGTCTTTAAAGTGCAGATAATTTCAGGCTTGTAGGCAGCCACACCTGAAGGGATTGACTTGACTAATCAATGAACTAAAAGTATTGACAATTTTTAGGTTTCTAAACTGCTTGCAGCACACGGCCCAAACCTCCATACGGAAACGATAAGCTGCAGTCACTTTCTCCTAAGAAAATATCCTTGTCATATTTCCCTTTTAGTGTATACATTTATTTTCTATCAAAATATAGGAGGAAATGTTAACTGGGAGAAGGGATACTGGTAGTCAAATGTTAGCACCTGAGTAGTTCTATTTAGCTTGGTGGAAAGGAAATTACTTTGAGTATTAAAGTAGGATTACTGTGCATAATTTGTGTATATATATATATATATATATAAAGTATGCATATATATATATATATAATATATATATATATATAGTAAGTGTAAATTATATTAAATATTAGCTACATTATATACATAAATAGTGTTGTTACTTTGAATTCTACATTAGAATCAGGATCTGGAGTGATCTCATTGCTAAGAGAATGTTCACTTTGCCTGAGGAGTGTGGTGGTGACTTAAAATATTCACTATGCAGAAATTGCTCTGCCATTTCCTGGTTTCAAATTTCAGTTTGGAAAAAAACAAGCCAGTATAGCGTAGATAATCATTGTACCTTCTAAACCGCTACGATTGTATTTTCAGCTGTTTGAAGCTGGTGTTAGAGATATTAGAACGGGATGCATAGAAATAGAGTAGATGGAACAGATCTACCTTTCAATGAGAATAACAGAGCTATACCTAATTTCTATGTGAATTTGGTCGGGTCGCCCCATAAAGTAAGAAATATACTACTACAATACTTTCTAAATACAAAACCCACTTGCACGAACCACCACATTGACACTTCACGTCACTACTTTTCATAACATTTACCATACGTCTAAAGACATTTAGATCATTGGAATAGTACAAACCATATTCAAAAACAAAGCTGGAATCATTAGTTGCTACATCCATTTTTGGACTTATAAATGAATGATATACCCATTTGATTCTTGAATATAACTCAAATGCCTCACAAGCTTAGTTAAACTGTCTTACCCCATCGGAACCCAGAATAAAAACTTGTTTTACTCCCAATGTTTGTAAACAAACACACAGTATAGCCTCAAAACATGGTTAAAACTCATTTTTATATCATGGATGGTCAGACCTTGCATTCATAGCGGTCTATGAATTTGAGAGTGGTTACATTTATTCAGGCCCATCCCTCAGCTTTTTACCAAAACAAAGTCGGGGTGGCCTCTGTCATTGTTTCAATTAAGGATTTTAGCTTTAATGAATTGCTGTCTCATAAGTGCTCTGAAAAAAACAGTTTAGTTTTGGCAACTGTCAAATCTATCCAGTGAAACATTGTTTGTTTTTACTGCTAAAGCTTATGCTTTGGATACCAAGCTATATAAAATGGATATCTGTACAATACAAAACCCAACACCATTGCTCACTCACACACACTTAGTATTCTTATTTTGGAGTGTTCTGCTGTTTTGTGGGTTATTGGGTGCTCAAGCATAAACTCTTCAGATACTGCTAACAGTCTCTAAATCAGTGAATGTATCAGTTACTTTTAAACGCTAACATTGTAGGTCCTACATGACCAACTAGCATGGTCAGAATCACCCCACGTTTCGAGGTTATTTAGCAGTATACAATGTACTAGGGAATGCAAACCTTTTTCATTCTGGCTAACTATGACTCCTGTCACTCTCTTTGACACGCACGCATGCAGTCAGGCACACACACAATGTTAGAGTAATACCATAGACCGAGAAGCAGGCTACGGAATTAAGCATGACAGTGTAGTAAGCCCACACCTACCCTGAGTTACATACCCACAACCACTCCTGATTCAACAACCAAAACACAATGTTCCCATAATGTTAAGACAATACTTCAACCCCTACAGAGGTGGTGAGAGATCCATTTAAAAGTAAAACATAATACAATATACAGAACTAAACCTAAAATATATTACCTATTAGTGAAATATTTGGGGGATTCTTTTCAATGTATACTCTCAGTCATGTTCATTGTAAATATCTTGAAATAGGGAAGCTGTAGCAGAGAGACCGCTACGCTGGAGTGTCTGGTGTTTATTCTCAATACTGAGGGTGATATACCTGGCCTTGGGAATAGAGGGGTGAAATGCATAGTCACACACGGTGCAGCATTCTAGAAGCTGTTGTAGGCAGGGTTCAAGCTACAGGAGTGTCCAAGGCTGCTGGATGCTCTCGTAAGAATTAAAAACCATCAATGTGGACACCCGTGTCAGCTTTGAATGTCAGGGTGCCCCACGCATCAATGTGTAACTTCAAACCCTGGTTGTAAGAATCACGAAAGGAAGACTGAGATATAGGCTACAGTCCTTTGGAAAAGGCATAATGGCAACTTGTGTTGGTTCACTTTGACAAAGTGGTGTGTCTATGTTGGTGTGTTGGTCTTCTTCCCTCTCACGTGAAGAGAGCCTGCTTGGTTGAAGTCTCATCCACCAGCGCCTGGACTGTCATGCTCACCTTTATCATACCCTTCTCCTCTAGTATGTGATGAGGCAGACACAGCTTATCCTGTGGAGGATCCACAGAGAAGAGACAAACAGAGTGGGGGGAGGAGATCGGAAATGAGTGGGACAGACAAAACACAAGTAAATCAAGACCTTTGAATAAAACGATGGTGATGAGGGAACATAGACAGTACAGGTGTGTGTAGGAGTATGTTGGATAACCATTATGAAGAATCTGAACAGCATCATCCTTCAGAGAACAGCAACACAAAATAGGAGAGGTGGTAACTACATTTATTACCAGTTCCATTCACACCATCAGATATACAAGTCATTATAAAGCCTCACAGCAATGGCTGAGTTAAAACACACAGAACTAATAGTATAATGGCGTACCAATTGCAGTCACTGGGTAAAATAAACTTCCATCCAATGTATCTTCATGAGGTTTTAAAGTAAGAAAATAAGTCTACAGTCTGAACCACGACAATAATACAATAGTCGGCCCAAAACTTCTACATACTGTAGTCATGTAACTCCCCCAGGGTAAATCAACTATAGCGATATGAAAGTTTACGTACAGGTAACTTCCAAAATAAAGGAAACACCAACATAAAGGGTCTTAATCGGGTGTTGGGCCATCACGAGCCAGAACAACTTCAATGCACCTTGGCATAGATTCTACAACTGTCTGGAACTCTATTGGAGGGATGCGTCACCATTCCTCCACAAATAAAAGTCATAATTTGGTGTTTTGTTGTTGGTGGTGGAAAACGCTGTCTCAGGCACCACTCCAGAATCTCCCATACGTGTTCAATTTGATTGAGATCTGGGGAGTGAGATTGCCATGGCATATGGTTTACATCGTTTTCATGCTCATCAAACCACTCAGTGATCACTTGTGCTCTGTCTTGCTATGGGGACATTGCCATAGTAGCCAAAATAATGGCCTGTCTAGCCTTTTTATACATGACCCTATGGGATGTTAATTACTTAATTAACTCAGGAACCACACCTGTGTGGAAGCATCTACTTTCAATATATTTTGTATCCATCATTTACTCAAGCGTTTCCATTATTTTGGTAGTTACCTGTAGATGGACGGGGGGGTAAAGATGTGCAGTAGTGACGTGATTATTGAACCTTATTTAGTGGCAGTGTTCTGTAGTGACATTTTACAGTCTAGTCATAAGTGGTGTGTTTATTAGGTCCAAACTGATACACTGTTTGTTGTGTCTTTGTGTCATAGATGGCATCACTATTGAGCTTTACTATTTCCTTTGAGCAGACAGTATTGTACCTGTATTTGATGTGTCTTGAAGAGAGAAACCAATGCGACAAAAAAGCGCCAAGATCCAGCTTGATAGAGGAACCCTATTAATGTTCTGTGCTTACCTGGACCCAAACTAGATAGGCTGTATGGAACCAAGAGACAGTGTATGACCCCATACAACCCGGTCTGTGACCCCAGAGGGCATTAATAAAGCCAAGAATCCAACATGATAGGCTTGATTTGACACATTGGCCAAAGAGTTGTAAAGAGTCTTCTGGTAAACCCCTTGTGTACAAGCTCCAGGATTCTTTCAACAGTTGGAATGTGCAGTATTGATGAGGACAGTATATGAATGCATGTGTGCGAGGTTGTGAGTTGGTATTTATTGGAGTTTATTGGTGTGCATCTGTAATGTGTGCATGAATAAAAGAGAGACACACTAGGTGAGTGAGTCAGCAGCTTTTTCTGGGCAGAGGAGAAGAGCACAGAAACGAGGTTGAAGAAAGAGGAGGATTGCGGACGGAGATGTGTTGGCACATGCGGGAGGGGGGGCTTTGACAGGAGATTGTCAGGTGGCATTACGTCAGCTCGCTCCAGCTATAGGCCACAAACAGCAGGAGGAGACAGAACACATGTACTAGGCTCGAGCCAATCAGGTCCCAGGGCTGCCAGGCGGGAGACGGAACCAAGGCGACCTGTGTAGACACCTCTGGGGCAGGGCTTGGGTTTGGACTCGGGTCCTCCCCCTGTCTGTCTGAGTTCCTCCCCTCTGTGGGGGTCTCCATGGCGACCAGGGCGCACACGGTGACACGGATCGGCCGCAGGTGACACTGGATGATGTCATATGCTGAGCAGAGGGACGACTGAGGCCCCAAAGAGGAGCGGAGGAGGTAACATACAATGTAAATGAAGGTGAAGGGAGAAGGATTGGAAAAAGGAAAAGAAGTTGGAGGGATGAATGGAGAATGGGGGGAAGAGAATGATACAGATAGAAAGGAAGGGGCTCACATAGGATCATCAAATAATTTTGTGGATGAAGAAGAGAAATACAGCCAGATAGAAGTGGAGGAGAATAATGAGGGGGAAGAACAACACATAGGAGAAAAAATATCAGAACAAAGAGGAAGAAAATGGGAAGGGAGTGCCAAGAAAAGAGAAATAAGGGGAGGGGATTCAGGGGAGAAGAAGAGAAGGAAGATAGAGGGTGGTCCGGCAGGAAAACAGAACAGAGAGAAACAAAGCAGGATGTTAACCAGTGGGAACCGAGGTCAGGGGCCAAGGTGTGTGTTTTTTGTGCGGGGCTGCGCAGGCGTGGGTTACCAGGGCAATGTGCAGGGCTGCTTTTTGAGAGAGAGTATGTGACTTACTCATTTTATCAAACTGAGACTGAACTCCATCTCTCTTTCAGAAAGCAGGCCACGCTGTGGTGTGGAGCGTTAGGAGCAATGAGGGTGCGGTCGGTGTCTGCCAGCTACACCTTCACTTGCATTTGCTAGCATCAGCTTTCAATCCAGCATAAAGCATCGGTTTCAGTGAGGCAGCGACATTTCAGCCAGCAAGCAGATTACAAGTTGGCTAGGGCCAGGTTACACAAGCAAAACCAGACTAGCAACAGCAAGCAAGCAGGAGGTCTAAGGAAGCAGCCAAGAGGTCTCACTGTTGGTAATGGTGATACTTTGCATTCTAATGTACAGTCCCATCAGGCTACTCAAACACAGTGACTGAAAGGCAACTTTTGTAGTGCGAGGTTTCGACCAGGCTCATTGAGTGAAGAGAGAATCCTTTAAACACAATCACAGCTGTGCTTACTATACTAGGGTATGACCAAAGAAGTCCCACTGCGACTGTATGTGTATGTGTAATCACTGGGCGACAGAAATAATGGTCATAATTATTGAATATATTTACTAAAAGGAGCAATCACATAGCAACGAGGAGCCAGGGTCACTGGGTCAATTTGATACTCACACACAAGCACACTTATTAAAGAGCGATTTTCCCTAAAAATAAACTTATCGTTTTGAAAATGGCCTATGTGGCATCGAAAGGAGTCAAAAACATCTATTCTAGTGTCAAAATTGACTACAAAGTGTAAACAGGATAATGTTGGTCATAAAGATGATAGGAAATAATCGTATGTCACGGAATGAAGGGTACTGTAACAGTTGTCTGTGGGTTGGGTTTATTTTAATCCTACCCACATTCCCACAGCACCTAAGTAACCATCAATTCGGATCGTAATGCCCTGATGATCAATTTGGTTTGACATTCAATATCCCTTTGGGGCTAGTTAGGGACCATCGGTAAATTACACAATGTACTTGGGACAATATTTTAAAAGGTCAATAGCTCCAAATTTCAATGACTTAAACCTCAAACCAACTATAAATTGTCAAAAGTGGTATACAAATATTGAAAGCATTCGATGAGACAACTAAAAGATGTCCAACATGAAAATATTGCCCCATTTACATTGTGTA
Organism: Oncorhynchus keta; assembly: GCF_023373465.1. NCBI lineage: Eukaryota > Metazoa > Chordata > Actinopteri > Salmoniformes > Salmonidae > Oncorhynchus > Oncorhynchus keta. The sequence goes on along the minus strand of NC_068427.1, from coordinate 30,829,996 downwards.
ATTATTGATGGTCCCTAACTATCCCTAGAGATAGGCTATCCAAAGGCGACCATGACTGAATTCAAACGTGAATTGGTGTGAACGTGAACCAATTCACGTTTGAATTCAGTCATGGTCGCTAGCATTTCTTAATGAGTGTTCACAGGTGTGAAGAGTTAGACAAATAATTTTGCCAATTAGCTTCAGCCAGCTGGTGTGCAACCGTGGCAAAATTGGTTTGACTTGCTGTCATCAGCATTTCTTAATGATCCAACTCAGGAAGTGCAGTCGCCAAGTCCTATGTTACCAACCCATACACACACAAAATGTTTTAGTCAAGTAAATGACATGGCACACCAGCTCCCGTTAAACTAATTTTTGTCTTTGGCACACGCTGGGGTCAGAAACAGGCAAGAGCCGGGTCAAAGTTTAAAAGTCTACCACTGGTCATTTGGTACACCATAGAGGAAGCCCAAAGCCTGTACAGGCCAGTGTAATGATGATGATGATGATGATGATGATGATGATGATGATGCAGCAGCTCTAATGTTTGTGTCATAACTTTCTCTCTCTCTTTCAGAGGAGGTAGTGGGAGGTGCCGGTTCTGGGATCAAACTCTGTGCTCTGACTGGGAAGATTGTTTAAAGGTGATGATTATAAAAGGGGTTTGGTCCCAATGTCAAATACATATCCTAGAACGAACTATTACTGTATAACCTAAAGAAGTTGTAGACTTGTCAAATGGTCCAGTTTCATCCCAGCACTAGCATCTAGCCCTTTCTGATGCTCCATTCTAGTGTGTTTAGTATCTGTCCTCTGCAGGCTGTTTGCTTCACTGATCCCTAATCAGCCCACCCACAACTAGATTCCAACCCCAATGATGCACTGTGGCATTTATTCAAACTTAACAGATCAAGGATCAGTTTCCTTCAGTCAAATCCCAACTCTAACAGCTAAATCTGAAATAGAGTGGCTGATTCAGGGTCACGGTGCCACTATCTAACAGACAGGAGTGTCTCACCTCGGGAACGCCCATCTTCCTACAGGCATCCAGGAAGTTCTCCACGTTCCTTCGACACTTGGCCATGCTGAGTTTGGGCTATGGGGTGACACATAGAACACAGCTCAACACAGACTATAACTGTCTATAACACAAATAATCACCCATTCCTACTTATCCCTCTTCAACCCCTCATTGACCCCCAGACGTACCACCGCGGACGAGGGCACATGGATGCTGGCCACGGAGCGTGGGCGAATGTGATTAGCCAGATGGCAGAGCACCACCCCGTCCATGAGGGAGGAGCCCAGGTCTTCAGGAAGAGCCACCTTCAGTCTGCTCTCTATACTCTGAGGGAAGACAGGAGGGGTAAGAGGGGTCAAAACATACACCTTAACACATGCACAAACCGAGGACATAATGCTCCTGGATGGGGAGTTGACTTCCAGACGAGAGTGAGGGAGAAGAAAGAAATTGACAGTGAAGCTCTCACCTCTCTGAGTTGTTCCATCAGCTCCAGCTCTTCTCTCAGCTGTTCCATCTTCCTCCTCATGGTGAACTGAGGATCCACAGACTCCAGACTCTTATGGGTCCTCAGGAACACTACCCCCATCAGGCCGGAGGAGAGAACAACAGGTCAGCCGTTAGACAGGGAGCTCAGCAACTAACACTTACACATACTGTACAGTACACTTACATTCAGACCCACGCACACACACACATGCTAGTATGCATTTCACACCCATAAAAGCACACACTGTAGCCTAAATACACTATACTGTATATACAACAGTATGTGGACACCCCTTCAAATGAGTGGATTCGGCTATTTCAGCCAAACCCGTTGTTGACTGGTGTACCATGCCCGAGCAGCAGCATACAAGCCTAAGATCACCATGCACAATGCCAAGCTTCAGCTTGAGTGGTGTAAAGCTTGCCGCCATTGGACTCTGGAGCAGTGAAAGCACGTTTTCTGGGGTGATGAATTACGCTTCACCATCTGGCAGTCCGACGGATGAATCTGGGTTTGGCGGATGCAAGGAGAACACTACCTGCCAGAATACATAGTGCCAACTGTAAAGTTTGGTGGAGGAGGAATAATGGTCTAGCGCTGTTTTTCATGGTTCGGGCTAGGTCCCTTAGTTCTAGTGAAGGGAAATCTTAAAGCCACAGCATAAAATGACATCCTAGACGATTTTGTGCTTCCAACTTTGTGGCAACAGACTGGGGAAGGCCCTTTCCTGTTTCAGCAGGACAATGCTCCTGTGCACAAAGCGTGGTCCATAAAGAAATGGTTTGTTGAGATCGGTGTGGAAGAACTTGGCTGGCCTGACCTCAACCCCATTGAACACCTTTGGGATGAATTGGAATGCCGACTGCGAGCCATGCTTAATCACCCAACATCAGTGCCTGACCTCACTAATGCTCTTGGGGCCTTAATGGAAGCAAGTCCCCGCAGCAATGTTCCAACATCTAGTGAAAAGCCTTCCCAGAAGAGTAGAGGCTGTTGTAGCCGATTTAGATGCAAGTGGCTGTTCCACTGGGGACCAACTCCATATTAATGACCATGATTTTGGATGAGATGAGCAGGTGTCCACACTTTTGGTCATGTAGTGCAAATGCATACTGCAATATTTCACTGACACCGAAATCACACTTTCTCTTACAAATGGATATGTAGCTACTGTTACTGCATGCTTGTATAACCCCTTATTCATATCCAGATGCACTCTACAGTGCTGGGCTCTGGGCTGCCTTCCTTGTCATGAAAGCAGCCATCTGCAGGAAGATTGAATGTGGAAAATTGGTTTCCCTTCAGACGTCCCACTTAGTCAATCCTGCATACCAACAGATAGCATGACCCCTCCAGGAACCACAGCAACTGACAGGAGATTTGAAGAGGCTTGACAATGGAGCATATTTATTTGTTTTGTGTTATTGTACTCATAAAAACAGAAGTCTTCTCTGTTTGTAATATATACTTTTTAAACTGGTAAGCATACATATAACAAAGAAAACGCATTAGAGGAAATGAAGCATTTGTTTTAAAGTGTGGGAGGAGGAAATGTATTCAGAGGAGTGTGTGTGTGTGTGTGTGTGTGTGTGTGTGTGTGTGTGTGTGTGTGTGTGTGTGTGTGTGTGTGTGTGTGTGTGTGTGTGTGTGTGTGTGTGTGTGTGTGTGTGTGTGTGTAAAAGAGAAACAGCCTTGGCCTCTGATCACATGTTACAGCCATCGTTCTACAACATTGAAGTGAATCATTTGCTAAGTCTGTGGCCTATATTCTTGTCATAAATCTCCCTTGCAACAGCCTCTATATACAGCTCAGTGACACACCACTACATGGAACACATTCTGTAGCTCTGCCTTGTGGTACAAAGTCACACCACATGGGGGAGCCCAAGAGTCACTGGCCATTTCAACCCACGCTTGGGGAAAAGGAAAGGAGAATGCATAGACTTCACACTAGACCTTAATAACGTTGGCCCTATCTGACCATCTCTTACAGGGGCAATGGCTCCTTGAGGGGCTATCCCAGTAGGAAGTTAGAGATAAACACACACACAGGCCTCATCCAGAAGCATGAAAGGCTGATATAGCGTAGAGAGGGGCGATCACTCCTCCGCCATAGACAGAACAGGATGTTGACTATTATAGAGGGTGTGAATGTGGCTAGGGAGGGGAACATTCAATAACAGAATGAGACGTGACCATGTAGAGAGGAAGCACAGATATGTCAATTATTGTAAACACACAGAGGTCTCATACTAGGGCAGCAGAACATTGGCCAGACGAGGGGGTATGTAGATACAGCCAGTCACAATATAGCATGGGGGAATGATTTAACTCAACCCTCCTTCAGCTGTTCCTGGCCCTGACAATAACAATAACGGTTTATGACACCAGGGACACATCTTAAAGCTGGTCACGCAGTGATAAAACACAGGAGTTAATTAATTAGGACGTGATAAGCCCCTCCCCCTTTCTCCTCTTCTTTCCTTCCCTCCTCTCTCTGATAATGTTTGGTCCTTAGAGGCCCATACTGACAGGCTGTCAGTCACTTTTACACAGATGGAGAAACAGAGACTGCCTGGCATTCACTGACTACCCCATCAACAACTCATGCACCACACACACCAGGATTGTGCTCAATTCTGAATCTGGGAATTAATTCACATTCAACTGATGAGTTGAAAATCGAATTGAATCAATGTGAATTTGAGTAACAGGAAGTAGAATGTAATTCAGTGCAATTCAATATAATGACATGTTTGTTGTTTTATGTAAAAGATGTACAAAACATTAAGAACACCTGCTCTGTCCATGACAGACTGACCAGGTGAATCCAGGTGAAAGCTACGACACATTATTGATGTCACTTGTTAAATCCACTTCAATCATTCTAGATGAAGGGGATGAGACAGGTTAAAGAAGGATTTTTAAGCCTTCAGACAACTGAGACATGGATTGTGTGTGTGCCAAAGTGCCTTTGAGCGGAGTATGGTAGTAGGTGCTAGGCACACTGGTTTGTATCAAGAACCAAAACACTGCTGCGTTTTTCACGCTCGACAGTTTCCCATGTGTATGAAGAATGGTCCACAACCTAAAGGACATCCAGCCAACTTGACATAACTGTTGGGAGCATTGAAGTCAACATGGGCCAGAATCCCTGAGGAACGGTTTTGACACCTTGTAGAGTCCATGCCCCGACAAATTGAGGCTGTTCTGAGGGCAAAAGGGGGTGTGCTCAGTGTATATTTTTTCAACTAGGTAAGTAATTTAAGAACCTATTGATATTTACAATGACGGCCTACCCCGGCCAAACCTTAACGATGCTGAGCCAATTGTGCGGTGTCTATGGTACTTCCAATCACGGCCGGTTGTGATACAGCCCGGAATCGAATCAGGGTCTGTAGTGACGCATCTAGCACTGAGATGCAGTGCCTTAGACAGCTGCGCCACTCAGGTGTACATAGACTTCACCTAATATAGAATAGAAAAGGTAGTAGAATTTCACTGAATACAATAACATTTCCTTTAATTCAAATTTGACTGTATCCTGTTTACTACCTCAGTTCAAATTCAATCATTTAATTTACCTAGGTGTCTGGCTAGACTGCAAACTCTCCTTCCAAACTCATATTAAACATCTCCAATCCCAAATTAAATCTATTTAAATCCTATTTCGCAAACAAAGCCTCCTTCACTCACGCCTCTAAACATACCCTCGTAAAACTGACTATCCTACCGATCCTCGACTTCGGCGATGTCATTTACAAAATAGCTTCCAATACTCTACTCAGCAAACTGGATGCAGTCTATCACAGTGCCATCCGTTTTGTCACCAAAGCCCCTTAGACCAACCACCCCTGCAACCTGTATGCTCTAGTCAGCCGGCCCTTGCTACATATTCGTGGCCAGACCCACTGGCTCCAGGTCATCTATAAGTCTATGCTAGGTAAAGCGCCGCATTATCTCAGCTCACTGGTCACAATAACAACACCCACCCATAGCATGCGCTCCAGCAGGTACATCTCACTGGTCATCCCCAAAGCCAACACCTCCTTTGGCTGCCTTTCCTTCCAGTTCTCTGATGCCAATGACTAGAAAAAATGGCAAATATCGCTGAAGCTGAAGACTTATATTTCCCTCGCTAACTTTAAACATCAGCTATCTGAGCAGCTAACCGATCGCTGCAGCTGTACATAGCCCATCTGTAAATAGCCCATCCAATCTACCTACCTCATGCCCATATTGTCTTTATTTACTTTTCTGCTCTTTTGCACACCAGTATTTCTACTTGCACATCACCATCTGCTCATCTATCATTCCAGGTTTAATTTGCTAAATTGTAATTACTTCACTACTATGGCCTATTTATTGCCTTACCTCCTCACACCATTTGCACACACTGTATATAGACTTTCCCCCCCTATTGTGTTATTGACTGTACGCTTGTTTATTCCATGTGTAACTCTGAGTTGTTGTTTCTGTCGCACTGCTTTGCTTTATCTTGGCCAGGTCACAGTTGTAAATGAGAACTTGTTCTCAACAAGCCTACCTGGTTAAATAAAGGTGAAGTAAAAAAAAAAATAAACATTTTAATTTATGAGGCATTCTCAATTAAATTCTGAATTGAGAACAACCCTGACACACATGAGAGCGCCCATGATGCGGACCCCTCAGGGGTGCATGCTCAGTCCCCCTCTGTACTCCCTGTTCACCCACGACTCCAACACCATCATTAAGTTTGCTGACAACACAACAGTGGTAGGCCTGATCACCATCAACGATGAGACAGCCTGTGTGGTGCCAAGACAATAAGCTCTCCCTCAACGTGAGCAAGACAAAAGGAGCTGATCTTGGACTCAAGGAAAAAGAGGACCAAGCATGCCTCCATTCTCATCGACGGGGCTGCAGTGGAGCAGGTTGAGAGCTTCAAGTTCCTTGGTGTCCACATCACCAACAAACTAACATGGTCCAAGCACACCAAGACAGTCGGGAAGAGGGCATGACAAAACCTATTCCTCCTCAGGAGACTGAAAAGATTTGGCATGGATCCTCAGATCCTCAAAAGGTTCTACAGCTGCACCATCGAGAGCATCCTGACTGGTTGCATCACTGCCTGGTATGGCAACTGCTCGGACTCCGACTGCAAGGCAGAGGGTAGTGCGAACGGCCCAGTACATCACTGGGGCCAAGCTTCCAGCCATCCAGGACATCTGTACCAGGCGGTGTCAGAGGAAAGCCCAGAAAATGGTCAAAGACTCCAGTCACCCAAGTCATGGACTGTTCTCTCTGCTACCGCACGGCAAGCGGTATCGGAGCGCCAAATCTAGGTCCTAAAGGCTCCTTAACAGCTTCTACCCTCAAGTCATAAGACTGCTGAACAATTAATCAAATGGCCACCCGGACTATTTACATTGACCCCCTTCGTGTTTACACTGCTGCTACTCGCTGTTTATTATCTATGCATAGTCACTTTACCCCTACCTACATGTACAAATTACCTCGACTAACCTGTACCCCCACACAATGACTCAGTACCCCCTGTATATAGGCTTGTTATTGTTATTTTATTGTGTTACTTTTATTTATTTTTGAATGTTATTTCGAAAATATTTTCTTAACTCTATTTCTTGAACTGCATTGTTGGTTAAGGGCTTGTAAGTAAGCATTTCACAGTAAGGTCTACTTCACCTGTTGTATTCGGGCGCATGTGACAAATAGTTTGATTTGATAGTTGTGCATTTTGTTGTAATCGGAGGCTAATCCTGAGTGGTGTGGGTTCTCCTGGGCATCCTAAAGGGAGTGAATGAACAGCAGAGAGAGAAAGAGGGAGAGATGGGGAAAGCATAGAAAAGGAGCCACTGCCTCCTCTTAGCACATTTCAGAACTTAACACTCTGGGCTAACACACAGGCACAGCACAAACTCTCAGAATATTCTGGAAGGACACAGCACAGACTCTCAGAATATTCTGGAAGGACACAGCACAGACTCTCAAAATATTCTGGAAGGACACAGCACAGACTCTCAGAATATTCTGGAAGGACACAGCACAGACTCTCAGAACATTACAGAAGGACAAAGCACAGACATTCAGAACATTCTGGAAGGACACAGCACAGAGTCTCAGAACATTCTGGAAGGGCACAGCATGAATGTATCCTACAGGGCAACATCTCTCTCTCATGCTCAGGCAAGCAGACCATCTGGACAGTTTTAGCACCAAACAACGCTTACGAATATTTCTTCACCAAACAAATTGGTCACAAAGCGATGACACAGCAAGATCCTGTCATTGGTCCAGACAGTGTGGTCATGGAGATGAGAGTTATAAAGTTAAAAACGTATACACTCTCTGTAGCTGGTCCTTCATAAAAAATAATGATAATGGACTGCAGTTAAAAAGCGCTTGTTCACATCGTCTCAAAGAAGTTAATGTCAGTGAGCCAGCCAGCCTCAGCATATATTTCTCTCACTGAACTGGCACAGTTCAGCCCTGCTCAGTCCAGTCTAAATAACTTGTGGTGCCATGGATGGTGGATGGATACTAAATCAAAACAGGCAGAAACTGTGACCCGGTCAGAATTTACTGCATACACTATTCATACCCAGGCAGACTGGGCAGTCTAGGAGTCTGAATTCACCTCACACCCCTATTGTTATCACATTCCAGTTCGCTCTCCTTTCCCTGCGTCTGCTGTCTGCTCTGTCTACATTTTGTTTTCATCCTCTCTGTTTCTCTCCCTCTGTGTCTACATTTCTCTCTATGTCCCTCTTTTATTTATTTCACTCTCTCTAGGAGATTTAGGATGTAGCCTTTCAGTTGGACAGGGTCAACATTCAGCCATAAAGTGTTCTGACAAATGAAATACATTATGGAGACTGAGAACATTCCTCATCCTGCTGACAGGACTGCATTGGCTCAGAGAGAGAGAGCGAGAGCGAGAGCGAGAGCGAGAGCGAGAGAGAGAGAGAGAGAGAGAGAGAGAGAGAGAGAGAGAGAGAGAGAGAGAGAGAGAGAGAGAGAGAGAGAGAGAGAGAGAGAGAGAGAGAGAGAGAGAGAGAGAGAATAGAGAGGAAAATGTAATCCAAGGTGAACTTCCTTGTGTAAACAACTGTGTTTCGGTAAACAAAGGCAATAGTCAGAAAACAGGAAGTTAGAACATTGGTACTACCCCTCTCTGGCTCCAGTATAAAAACAACTCACTCCATTACTGTTAGAGAGAGAGCAGGAGAAAATAATATGAAAGAGAGAGATTTATGTGAGATATGTCCTGTCAGGTTTTGACTGTGTCTTGGCAGTGCAACAAAGCTCTGGGGCATGCTTGTTGGCATTTCCCCTGTCTTCTCTTCCAGAAGGCTACACTGGCATGTTGGACACTGGCCTGCCCTGTACCAAGCCAGGCTGGGCACTGCCAAGGAAGACCCCTGGCCACAAAGCCCAGCTGGAGAAGGAGGCGAGGGTCAGGGGAGAGGGTAAAAGGGGTCAGGTGGAGGGTTGAGTGCAGGGTAGCATTCCTCCACCAAGCTCTCAGGGGCAAAGCCAACTCTCCCAAGGTCCATTTAGCTTCAGTGGAGTAGAGATGCTTTCTCTACATCCCCCTCTCTCCTTTGAAACTATTCTCTCTCCCAGCCTTCTAGAGGAATAGATAGCATCTCCTCTAAAATAGACTACTGTGTATGTAATGGCAGGGCGTTTATTTGTTCCAGTGTTATACACACTGATAGAGCCTCTGAGGGCATACACTGATTGGTGATGGGGTCAGAGAAAGAGCGAGAGAGACAAGAGAAAGAAAGATAGAGGATTACATCTCTATGTGTGTCTTGCTTTCAACAACAAAACCAGTTTAACACGATCTAATGGCCACCCAGTGGTGTTCTACCCCAAAAGGAATTCCTGTATCACAGAGGAAGTTTCCAATCCTGGTTCCTTTCTAGTCAGTCAATGCTGCTACTGTGTGACATTACCCACTCAGAGGATAGTAAAATCTCTTGGCAGCTGGTGTTGTTTACAAAGTCAAAGGTCAATAACAGCTACTACAGCACAAGGTCATCAGTATCAGTACAGTCATTCTGCGTCGTAGTTCTGCCCTCAGACATCCACACACAAACAGGCTAACCGTGTTACCAACAACTACTGCTGGTGGTGTGACCCTAGACACACTGATTTGGAATGGTGCCCGTAGCTCGGGTTCTGGGACCTGATTGGCTGTTAATAAGGTCAGACACTCCTGATCTAAACTCCTATTGGTTACTGGTGATGTCACCTCTCTGAGGCCTGACCTGTTTATTGGTGCGTGGCTATGATTGGCTCTTTATTGAAAACAAATATGCAGCTATCAACACTGTTCTCACTACTAGGATATTCCATATGATTGATTGTCCAACATTCCTTTTCAACATTACTGCTCCTTTGAACATTTTTATTTTCTTTCTTTCATTCTTTCTTCATGTCTATGTTATTATAATACCTATTGGTCTTTTACCCTGCCATTGGCGGTTTACTCTTACACATGCAATGTAAAACCCTTTGAAAATGGTAGTAAATGAAAAGTGATATACAACTAAAATTGTTATCATTAGCAACGGGAGAGTAATAAAATGCTCATGTTGACTTTGACTCCATGCTGATGTCATAAGAACGCACCCTTAGAACATGTTAAACAATCGTGTAACATGAGTCGCCCTGGGGGGAAAATGGCTGCTGGCAGCTTCCGTTTTCCTCCTGATAGAAGAGGGATATCCCCAGTGAGACCATTATCTAACAGTTCAAATATAAATACATAAATACCCTGAGCTATAGAAGGGAAGCCGGAGTAGAGCAACAGATGATTGACCAGTATGAAGCTGTATGTCAAATCAAATCGTATTTGTCACATGCTTCGTAAACAACAAGTGTAGACTAACAGTGAAATGCTTACTTAGGGGCCCTTACCAACTATCCAGAGAGAAAAAACATATAAATACACGAGGAATAACTGCACAATGAGTAGTGATAACATGGCTATATACTGTACATGGGGTACCAGTACCGAGTCGATGTGCAGGGGTACGAGGGAATTGAGGTAGATACAGTGGGGCAAAAAAGTATTTAGTCAGCCACCAATTGTGCAAGTTCTCCCACTTAAAAAGATGAGAGAGGCCTGTAATTTCATCATATGTACACGTCAACTATGACAGACAAAATGAGAAAAAATCCAGAAAATCACATTGTAGGATTTTTTATGAATTTATTTGCAAATTATGGTGGAAAATAAGTATTTGGTCACCTACAAACAAGCAAGATTTCTGGCTCTCACAGACCTGTAACTTCTTCTTTAAGAGGCTCCTCTGTCCTCCACTCTTTACCTGTATTAATGGCACCTGTTTGAACTTATTGTCAGTATAAATTATTTATATTATTATATATTATTTAATGACACCGGTCCACAACCTCAAACAGTCACACTCCAAACTCCACTATGGCCAAGACCAAAGAGTTGTCAAAGGACACCAGAAACAAAATTGTAGACCTGCACCAGGCTGGGAAGACTGAATCTGCAATAGGTAAGCAACTTGGTTTGAAGAAATCAACTGTGGGAGCAATTATTAGGAAATGGAAGACATACAAGACCACTGATAATCTCCCTCGATCTGGGGCTCCACGCAAGTCTCACCCCGTGGGGTAAAAATGATCACAGGAACGGTGAGCAGAAATCCCAGAACCACACGGGGGGACCTAGTGAATGACCTGCAGAGAGCTGGGACCAAAGTAACAAAGCCTACCATCAGTAACACACTATGCCACCAGGGACTCAAATCCTATAGTGCCAGATGTGTCCCCCTGCTTAAGCTAGTACTTGTCCAGGCCCGTCTGAAGTTTGCAAGAGAGCATTTGGATGATCCAGAAGAAGATTGGGAGAATGTCATATGGTCAGATGAAACCAAAATATAACTTTGTGGTAAAAACTCAACTTGTCGTGTTTGGAGGACAAAGAAGGCTGAGTTGCATCCAAAGAACACCATACCTACTGTGAAGCATGGGGGTGGAAACATCATGCTTTGGGGCTGTTTTTCTGCAAAGGGACCAGGACGACTGATCTGTGTAAAGGAAAGAATGAATGGGGCCATGTATCGTGAAATTTTGAGTGAAAACCTCCTTCCATCAGCAAGGGCATTGAAGATGAAACGTGGCTGGGTCTTTCAGCATGACAATGATCCCAAACACACCGCCGGGGAATGAAGGAGTGGCTTCGTAAGAAGCATTTCAAGGTCCTGGAGTGGCCTAGCCAGTCTCCAGATCTCAACCCCATAGAAAATCTTTTGAGGGAGTTGAAAGTCCTTGTTGCCCAGCAACAGCCCCAAAACATCACTACTCTAGTGTAGATCTGCATGGAGGAATGGGCCAAAATACAAGCAACAGTGTGTGAAAACCTTGTGAAGACTTACAGAAAACGTTTGACCTCTGTCATTTCCAACAAAGGGTATATAACAAAGTATTGAGAAACTTTTTTGGAGTATTGAGCACTTCTAAAAAGTGAAGCTCTGTGTGTGTGTGTGTGTGTGTGTGTGTGTGTGTGTGTGTGTGTGTGTGTGTGTGTGTGTGTGTGGGAGGGAGGGAGGGAGTATGAACCCAGTCTGCTTTCCCACCCATATCAGCCCTGGCATGAAAGATCCGGTGTCTGTGTTTAATAGGTTTTCATGCAGAGCCTGTATCAGAGTAGACTTAATGGAGGATGTCTATGTGTGTTGCTAGATCTGGACTGTGGTTGTACTGGGAGTGAACATACTGAGACACATGCTGTTCTAATAACTGCAGGGGGAATGAACACGTTCTGTGTCAGACACAATGTGGTAAAACAACTTACTGTACCCAGACACAGAAACACACAAATCTGTGTGTATAAATGTGCATGTGTGTCAGAGAGTATTTAGAGTATGTGGATGTGTGTGTTTAGAGTATGTGGATGTGTGTGTTAGTGTTGTTGGGTACAGGAGGGCTCCAGACTTATACCTATTCAAGAAATAAGTTGTTTCATCTAACATATCCAAGTAGGAATGCATCATAAAGGTATTTTGTTGTGTAATACCTAAACCAATGATTGTAATGAATTTGTTGCATGAATTTTATTTGGTAAAATAGGGCTCCAGAATTGCAGATTTGCATACAAATTTTGCTAACAAATAGGCTAATCACTGAGAAGGGGAAACTCTACTTAATTTCAAAATTCTATTTTGTCTCTTCCTCCCCTTCTCTGCAGCTAGTCTACCAGATATAAGAGGACAATGCTCTTCTTTTGAGCCTAAAATTAAGAAAATCGGCCCAAAAGTTTACGAGTGTGCCCTCACACTCCACATGAGTGGCAGAGTTCCCCCCCTCCCCTCATACTAAGGTTGGGTGGTATTTAGATTTTCATACTGTCATACCGTTTCTGTATCATACCGGGGTATACATATTACCGGAAGTGCACATAAGGGGCGCAATACATTTAAAAAATGTGGATGCACAAAACAATGTAGACAACAGGGATCTTGATCCAGGAGGGGATTGAATGTCTCTGCTGTAACCAAGAAGCTTGATCATGACATCTAACCACTTAGATAGCAAGTTAGCAAACCAAATGCATAGCTGGATATCATGTATGTTATATTTGTTATATTTATAAATAACTTAGTTAGTTATAAGCAGTGGTGAAGCACACCATCCCGCGAGCTGCTGCTGTATTAACGGTATTCAAAATCATATCGTTGGTATTTCAGTATACCCCGGATACAGTACAAACGGTATATTGCCAAGCCTAACATGCCTACCATACCGGTCGTATCGCGTGCGCGAGCATTGCAAAATAAATGTACAAATACATGTTATTCTATCATTGTACCCACACTGCTCGCTCGCACCAACGAGCGTCTACGTTGCCAGGCGCTAAAATAGAAGTTGATTCTATTTGTGACGCAGAACATGTTGCAAGTCCTGCCTCTCCCATCTCCTCATTGGTTTTTAGGAACATATACCCACGTGGGTGATTGAAAGATGAACTGAGGTCGGTTGTGGTAATGCACCTTATTATGAAAATTAGTTGTCAATCGCCATATAAAGTCCAAAGAAGAAAAAGAAGCCTGGAAGGAGGTGAGATGACTAGAAACGATTCGGTTGACCGATTTATGTGTGGATTAATTTTCGGAGTAGAGGACCTTGTGATTTCAGATAAAATAACAACTCAATGTTTATATCCCAGGACAAATTAGCTAGCAACAGCAAGCTAACTAGCTAAATAGGACAAATTAGCTAGCAACTGCAAGCTAGCTAAATACATTTCCATAAATGTTTGATGCTTTTCGACCTGTCCCCAAATTAATATAATTGCTTCAGTTTGTTTTGAAATTTCAACCTGCATGTTGTAATCACGTTTGGTGTCGGGGGACAAAATCAATTTGCGCAGGATCGCACACATCCGGTTTGGGCATGGTGTAAAACACAGTCAGGGAGCGGAGTCATCAAAACAACCCAAACATGTGGTCCAAGGCACAGATGTGACCGCAAAAGTACACTGCACACTTTCATCACACACACCCCCCCAAGGCTTGGAACGAGGGATACATAGATTAGAGACGAAAGATCACAGCGAGTGTGTGATAGATAGAAAGAGAGGAAAAACATACAAATGCACATTGTTTGCAAACATCTGAGACTCTGTCGAGTTGTTTTGTTTTCGAGGCCTCCGATTGGCCGAATAGTCGAAAGGAATGACCTACCACTGGTGTGCATGACTCCATCGCCTGGTCTAGGGGGAGTGTCTTTATCGACGGACAGGGCCTGTGTGAGGAGGGGGCGGAAACAGGGCTGGGGCGAGCAGGGCAGTGAGGCAGGGGCTAGAGGTAGAGGGGGAGGGGTGGTGTGGTGCAAGGGGGGCAAGTAGAAGAAGACAGGTCCATTCCAAAACCACACCCCAAAATCACGAGACACCAGAAAAAGTCCCCGAAAAAATTTGTTTGAATTTTAAAACAGAAGGGAACGAAACAGGCAGCGGCAGTTGACAATCGCATGCAAAGGCATATTGGGTTAGATAAAGGGATGTGATTGAAGTGAGAATTGGTGTGAGAGGTCATGCAGCAGTTGGTAGAAAGATAGAAAGGGAGTAAAGGTGAGGGGGAGGAAAGGAGGAAACAAATGAAATGAGAGAAGAAAAAATAAAAAACAAAGATAAAAAAATAAATCAATATTAGTGCCATTTCACAATACAGATTTCATGACATGCTGTTAATGTTAGCAGGTAAAGCTACATTTCACACACTACAGTAGTAACGTACTGTATGTAGCAACTAGCTGGATGGATGCTAACTCTAATTCTACAAGCAGTGAACATCAGACGCTAGAGAGTCATTTCAGTGAACCTGCACCCAAAGCCATCTGACCATGAGGAGTACCAGACAGGATTTGCAAAGGATTGTAGAGACATTGTTTTTCTCAACCCAGCGTCTGTGGACCGGCTCTATTCAATAGGATGTAGTTTACCAGTCCGTCAGTTATTTAACTCAAAGAAGGAAGAGACTGTATGTGTGTTTGTATCCTCTTCCTCCATAGCCACTCTTTGGGATTGGGTGCAGAGTACTCACACTCACGTATTCTCAGCAAACACACATCACTTTCTCTCTGGGCCATGTTCACACAGCGTTACAGAAACATTGTGGGAGCATTGCATGTTAGTCAGGACTGGGTCGGTAGCCTCTACAGCATGACCCAACTGCTGCTGCTGATGATTATTTTGGGGACAGAGGGTGTTAATGAGATATTATGTGCCTCAGAAGTTGTGAATTCTGGGGTGGGATTGTGACTTTTGGGGGGGATGTTGACTATTGGACTACCTTGACTATTGGAGGAACTGAACCCATGTCTTTTTTACTTTGGGTTAATGGTTTAACCCAATAAAAGTTGTATCGGGGTGTGGGAGGATTTGGGGTCTGGGGGAGAAGCAGAGCGGAGGGGATTGAGGGCATCCATGTCTTGATTTTGGAGAGAAACGCATGAATGGACTCTATCAGGGACTGTAGTCTGTGTAGACAGTTGGAGGAATTGTGCACCTATCTGACTGAGATGTGTGAAATGTATTGATTATGGAGACTATAGAGGGGTACCCGCCATCACCCACCCCTATAGCGTGCCATGCCCAGCCTGCACTCACCTGAGCGGGGCTTCAACCCGAAGGGAGGGGTGGGAGGAGTGGTAAACGTGGTACCGCTGCCTGGAACTCTGTCTTCTCCCTGCTAGAGAGTCAAAGGGAGTACACACATAAAGGTTAGGGGCCCTCTTCTCCTGAGAGTACACTTAAACAACACACACATTATCTAGGTCTACTGGGGACAAGACAGCTGGTGGTGTATGTGTGTGAATGAAGATCATGTTTGTGCAGGATTCAGATTGGTGTCCTATACAATGACTATGTAACACTACAGATGACCTCTGAAATGGCTTAACTAGATCATAACTCACCCTGTCCCTTTCTCTCTGACCCTCACCCAGATTGACTGCTATGGCCAGTTGTCCTCTAGCTTGATTGTGCTGAGGTCACTGTTTCTATGGCCATGTAGCTGGTATGTGGTAACAGTGCTCTCTTCAAGTGGTCAGTGTTGGATGTGTGCCCTGTCCCCAATAGTGGGCCTTGTCTCTCTGTGTGTGTGACAACGCTAGAGCATTGTTGAAGATTTTGAAGGAATTGCCAGACAATAGCTGTGTTCAAATACCCATACTAACATATTATTATTATTTATTTTACCTTTATTTAACTAGGCAAGTTAGTTAAGAACACATTTTTATTTTCAATGACGGCCTAGGAACAGTGGGTTAACTGCCTTGTTCAGGGGCAGAACGACAGATTTTTACCTCTAACCACTAGGCTACCTGCAGCCCTAACATACTGTATACTACAAACTTAATGGGCATATACAATAAGTTAATTTTAGCATACTGTAAACGAACGGTATCCTTTCAGTTGAGCGTACTAGTGCTTTGCCTGTCTACCGGAAGTTGATGCTGTTGCTATGCAACTTCTTGCTAGCTTGTTAGCATTACAAATTACTCGCTAGACATCTTACGACTTCATTAATAATATCCATTGAGAACGCACAACAACTTAGCTAAGCTAGGAATTACATGAATAATCAAGTCAATAAACTTTGGGCAGTAAGTTAGATGGCATATAGTCCATATCCTGGCAAGTTTGATGTATTAGTAGCCAACTAACGTTAGGTAGCTAGCTAACATACTGGTACATACAAGCAACTGCTGTAATGATATGCTATGTGGTTCGTAAGGCTAGAGTAGCTAACAAATTGTCATCCAAAATAACATGTAAAGTAACTTATTTGAAAAGTCATTACTTTATTACATTGCTCAACATTTTCTTAACATTTGTCATTATTAGCTAAAGCAATGCATTTGTATCAGCTCTCGTTAGACTTCGGCTGCATATTTTCCGCCATTTTCTTCAAATCTGAAAAGTTGTGAAACCACGCCCATTTTCTGAATAATTGCATTATGGGCTCTAAAAGCTCTAAAAGCACAGAAATAGTGTCCACTGCTTGTACAAGTCGTATTTTGGGAACTTTTGGCATACTAACTATATCCATAATATGTCCAATAAACAAACTACATACTCAATTTACGTCACAAATGGTATGGTTAGTATGAGTATTGAAACACAGCTAATGTCTTCTGCTTGTTATGTGCTATGCTGTTGTTCCTTCTTCCTTGGTCCTGGTGTGTTTCCACTATAGGGTTTTCAACCCTCCGGCTAGAGCTTTTTAAAGAAATTAAACCAACTTTTAAAGTGGTTAGGCCTATAAAGTGTGAGCCAATCCCTGTCTTGCTCTGAAGCTCAGGACCATCCTTCTAGACCTATCGGCTGCCTTCGATACTGTGAACCATCAGATCCTCCTCTCCACCCTCTCCGAGGTGGGCATCTCCGGCGCGGCCCACGCTTGGATTGCGTCCTACCTGACAGGTCGCTCCTACCAGGTGCGTGGCGAGAATCTGTCTCCTCACCACGCGCTCTCACCACTGGTGTCCCCCAGGGCTCTGTTCTAGGCCCTCTCCTATTCTCGCTATACACCAAGTCACTTGGCTCTGTCATAACCTCACATGGTCTCTCCTATCATTGCTATGCAGACGACACACAATTAATCTTCTCCTTTCCCCCTTCTGATGACCAGGTGGCGAATCGCATCTCTGCATGTCTGGCAGACATATCAGTGTGGATGACGGATCACCACCTCAAGCTGAACCTCGGCAAGACGGAGCTGCTCTTCCTCCCGGGAAGGACTGCCCGTTCCATGATCTCGCCATCACGGTTGACAACTCCATTGTGTCCTCCTCCCAGAGCGCTAAGAACCTTGGCGTGATCCTGGACAACACCCTGTCGTTCTCAACTAACATCAAGGCGGTGGCCCGTTCCTGTAGGTTCATGCTCTACAACATCCGCAGAGTACGACCCTGCCTCACACAGGAAACGGCGCACGTCCTAATCCAGGCACTTGTCATCTCCCGTCTGGATTACTGCAACTCGCTGTTGGCTGGGCTCCCTGCCTGTGCCATTAAACCCCTACAACTCATCCAGAACGCCGCAGCCCGTCTGGTGTTCAACCTTCCCAAGTTCTCTCACGTCACCCCGCTCCTCCGCTCTCTCCACTGGCTTCCAGTTGAAGCTCGCATCCGCTACAAGACCATGGTGCTTGCCTACGGAGCTGTGAGGGGAACGGCACCTCAGTACCTCCAGGCTCTGATCAGGCCCTACACCCAAACAAGGGCACTGCGTTCATCCACCTCTGGCCTGCTCGCCTCCCTACCACTGAGGAAGTACAGTTCCCGCTCAGCCCAGTCAAAACTGTTCGCTGCTCTGGCCCCCAATGGTGGAACAAACTCCCTCACGACGCCAGGACAGCGGAGTCAATCACCACCTTCCGGAGACACCTGAAACCCCACCTCTTTAAGGAATACCTAGGATAGGATAAGTAATCCTTCTCACCCCCCCCCCCCCTTTAAGATTTAGATGCACTATTGTAAAGTGACTGTTCCACTGGATGTCATAAGGTGAATGCACCAATTTGTAAGTCGCTCTGGATAAGAGCGTCTGCTAAATGACTTAAATGTAATGTAATGTAAATGTATCTGTGCAACAGATTCCATGGTATTGACCCAGACTGGGTCGGGTGTTTGTTTGTAAACTATTGGTCAACTTCACATATTGCAAAGTATAGAAACATGCTACACACATCACAAAACAAAATCTCACACAGACACAACAAAAACATCAACACAACACATATAAGCACCTGCTTCAAATAATTCCCTTCATCGATTGTACCTCTATAAGCGTAAACAAAGGTACAATCAAAGTTACAGATATGCAAAACAGCAGACCGACACACAGGTCTAAAAGGTAATGGGTTGGCTAGCTAGGTAACAGGAGGTCACACCAGCACACCTACTGGTCACATAGTGCTGAATCCTAACTTGATGCAAGTAAACGTTCATGCAATCTTGCATTGAAGTCAATGGCATATTTTTGCAGAAACTCAATTACGCACGGATCTTGAGTTAGGATTCAACCTCTAATGCACTTAACCACATATCTAGGATGAGCTTACCCCTACTGTAGCCCTCTTTGGAACTGTAACACTTCACACAAAAACTGACTTGGGACCAGTGGTCAAGGGCATTAGTGACCACACACAAACACACACACACACACAAACACACCGACACTAGATGAGGGGAGTCAGAGGAAGTGATTGGCTGGTAAGCCTGAGGGGGCGTGGCCACCCATGGCTTATTACTAGGGTTACCTGGTTGGACATATGTGTCTCATATTGTTGGTATGCAAGCTGGGCCTCCAGCCTGGCCCTCTCTAGAATCAACTCTCGTTTCTTCTGGAACTCAAAGCCTCCATCAGGAGTGTCCCACTAGATAGAACATACCAACCAGTGGAACTTATTTGTACATCTACCACACCAATTCAATCTTTACTTCCAGAAAGAATTATACTCTACAAAGGAGACAAGCTTACACTCGTAATACAGCTCCAAAACAACATTCACCACAACTCAAATAAGTTATACTACAAACAAGTCATCTCAACAATATCCAACTACCATCGAGCAGCAGAGCTATATTACAGCAGACAGGAATAGGATGTGCATTGCTGTTTGCTCAGGGAGGGAGACTAAACACACATCAACTCAGGAGAGGGGTCTTAGTCTGTAACACAGATGCTGATATATTTTAGTTTGACACCGTCAGACACACCCAGATGGGGCACATACTCACACAATGGTCATAGTCAGAGGTCATGCAGTATAGGTCTAAACATTTTTTTCTTTAAAGAATCCTCATCAAGCTACACACAATACCCCATAATGACGACGCGAATACAGAATCAATTATTGCAAATAAAATAGAATAAACAGAAATACCTTATTTACATAAGTATTCAGACCCTTTGCTATGAGACTCAAAATTGAGCTCAGGTGCATCTGTTTCCATTGATCATCCTTGAGATTTTTCCACAACTTTATTAGAGTCCACCTGTGGTAAATGGACTTGATTTGGAAAGGCACACACCTTTCTATATAAAAGGTCCCACAGTTGACAGTGCATGTCAGAGCAAAAACCAAGCCATGAGGTCCAAGGAATTGTCCGTAAAGCTCAGAGACAGGATTGTGTCCAGGCACAGATCTGGACACAATGGAAGAAGTTTGGAACCACCAAGACTCTTCCTAGAGCTGGCCACCGGGCCAAACTGTGCAATCGGGGGAGAAGGGCCTTGGTCAGGGAGTTACCAAAAACCCGATGGTCTCTCTGACAGAGCTCCAGAGTTCCTCTGTGGAGATGGGAGAACCTTCCAGAAGGACAACCATCTCTGCAGCACTCCACCAATCTGGCCTTTATGGTAGTGTGGCCAGACGGAAGCCACTCCTCAGTAAAAGGACTCTCAGACCATGAGAGGCAAAATTCTCTGGTCTGATGAAACCAAGATTGAACTCTTTGGCCAAGTGCCACGTCTGGAGGAAACCTGGCACCATCCCTACGGTGAAGCATGGTGGTGGCAGCATCATGCTGTGGGGATGTTTTTCAGCGGAAGGGACTGTGAGACTAGTCAGGATCGAGAGAAAGATGAACAGAGCAAAGTACAGAGAGATCCTTGATGAAAACCTGCTCCAAGGCGCTCAGGACCTCCGACTGGGCCAAAGGTTCACCTTTCAACAGGACAACGACCCAAAGCACACAGCCAAGACAACGTAGGAGTGGCTTGAGTGGCCCTGCCAGAGCCCGGACATGAACCCAATCTAACATCTCTGGAGAGACCTGAAAATAGCTGTGCAGCGACGCTCCTAATTCAACCTGACAGACCTTGACAGGACCTGCAGAGAGCAATGGGAGAAACTCCCCAAATACAGGTGTGCCAAGCTTGTTACGTCATACCCAAGAAGACTCAAGATTGTAATCGCTGCCAAAGGTGCTTAAACGATGTACAGAGTAAAAGGTCGGAATTCCTATGTAAATGTGATATTTATGTTATTTATTTTTACTACATTTGCTGACAATTCTAAACACTTGTTTTTGTTTTGTCATTATGGGGTATTGTGATGTCATTATGGGGTATTGTGATGTCATTATGGGGTATTGTGTGTAGATTGATGAGGGGGAAAAAACAATTTTATCCATTTCAGAATAAGGCTGTAACATAACAAAATGTGGAAAAAGTCAAGGGGTCTGAATACTTTCCGAATGCATTGAAGGTGTGTACATTATGCAGTAAAACTAAATATGCGAGTCTCACCTTGGGTGTGGTTTGTTCTTCACTGCCGTCACTGTCTTGGCCACTGTAGTGAGAGAGAGAGGGACAGAGAGAGAGTAAGAAATAACGCATGTGTGCACGCTATGCGCGCATACACAGACACACAGACACACAGTCTTACTTGAGAGAGTCTTCCACCATGACCATCTCAACAGGGTAAAGCTGAACTCCAGATAGGTCCTCTGTTTCCATACTCACTCTGAGAGCAGAGAGAGTAGAAAGAGTGAGAAAGAAAGAGCCAGACAGAGAGTAGGGAGGTCAGACAACTACACAGATCCTCACAGCTCAATGCCCAACGAGTGTCTTTTACCTCCAGTGAGCCAGACCTGGAGTCATTCCAGTCCCTGTACTGAACTATATGTTCACAGAACCAGGTAAGACAGCCAAATGCCTTATTATTGCTACAATATACATGTTGCAGAGCAGGAGGGAGCAGCATGTGGTACAGTGTGTATGACAATGAGTGGGCTCTGATTCAACAACCAAAAAATACACAAAGACATCGTGGTAGCTACAGTGACAACATTCTGATATGGCCAAGTGGGACATTTCACCCACAATTCCTCACAACATTGACCTGAAATATGGTTAGAGGATGCATGGTGGATAATATATTCTGCAGAGTTAGTGTTGGGCTGTGTGGGAGATTTTGACTGCCTCTCTCTGCATAATATGACAATCAGCCATCTGTTGGGTTTGGGGATTTACTTGTTTAGGTCAGAAATGTAACCTCTGACTCATTAAGGACAACAGTACTCCAAAGTTTACAATGCAACTTTCCAATGTTACTTCACATAGAGATCTGCTTATGACGATAACAATCCTTAAGATGATCATGGCAATGACCAATTTCACCTTGAAAATGATCCTGAACATGCTGATAACAATGATTATTAAATAAGGCCAGCATGATATGCCAGCATGATATGCCAGCATGATAGTAAAAGTGAGAAAGGTGTAATAGCATTATAACCAGCTATAACCAGAAATAGCCAGCATTATAACAGAATCGTAACAGAGCCCACCTGTTAGGGTCTTGTAGTAGCTCTACAGCCTCCTTCAGCTGGTTGATCATGGCAATGTGCTTTCCTTCTGTGACCTTTGACCTACGGGAAAGGTAGTGAGTCATCTTGTTTACAATTCAGAACTGTGTTTCATCAATAAAAAATGCTTTTGAATACATCATGCATTAAAAAAATTGAAATGCTAACCTAATGTCGCCCTGGTATAGATAAAGGCACAAACAATACACGTGGTGTGATATGTAGCAGAACACACATAGCTTTGCTGTGGCAAGAAAATAGTATGGTGACAGTTTGTTTAAATAAAGAGTATATTTCTCAATCCCAAGCCTCTTTTTGGGCCACATTCTCTTGTTCGACAGTGTGTGGGTCTCTATCTTTCACCTAAGAAAACAACAACCACAGTATAGAAGAGCCAAAAACAACTTAGGAGGAGCACAGCTTCTCAAAAGTCACCAAAGACGTTTCAAAACTAGCCAACAGTAAAGAGCTGACAGTGTACATCAATCAACTTTAATACAGATGGGCAAAGAGTACTGCCCATAGAAGCATACAGTTTAAAGAGGAAAAACATCTTATAGCACAGAGAGCGATAGAGACTGATAGAGGGGACAGAAAGAGACATACAGAGACACACCCACTACAGTGGACAGAGTGAGGGAGGAGAAAAAGACAGATGAAAGGCGGATGGATGGAGGGATACTCACGTCTGTTCAGAGGCCCAGTGTGTGTCTTCCTCTATCCTGAGGGGCTCGTCGTAGTCTGGCGTCCGTCCCTGCACGAGCAGGAACACACACATACACACCGAGTTACACATACGCGTGTGCGCGCGACATCAGCACCAGCTACAGTCAAGTCACATGATCCAGATAACAAGCCAGCGATTGGCTGCGGTTCACTTAAATGTTTCCTAGTGAGTGAGAGTGTATAAGCAGGCCAGTGTGCCTCCCTCCCTTCCTCCCTTAAAGATCTGCTGACACACTCCACATGGGGTTGGATATTATACCACCCTGCCTTTCACTGTCACACACATGGGGCAGCAGGGGAGGGACAGGGGGAGAGAGAAAGAGAGACAAGGAGAGATAGAGAGGGATAGGCCTAAACATCAGCACCACAGGTAACTTCCATAAAGCTGTGACCGATCTGAGACAAGGCAAGAAGGGCCTTCTACGCCATTAAAAGGAACATACATTTTTACATCCCAATTAGGATCTGGCTAAGAATACTGTAATCAGTTATAGAACCCATTGCCCTTTATGGTTGTGAGGTCTGGGGTCACAAAATGGGACAAATACCAAACAGACTGTGAATGCAGAATTCTGTAACAAAAATCCTCCAAATAAAACACCAAATAATGCATGTAGAGCAGAATACCCGCTAATTATAAACCCTTCCATAGCAGAGCCATCACCTACAGGAGAAGAGTCCCCTAAGCAAGCTGGTCCTGGTCCTTGATAATATATAATAATAATAATATATGCCATTTAGCTGACGCTTTTATCCAAAGCGACTTACAGTCATGTGTGCATACATTCTACGTATGGGTGGTCCCGGGAATCGAACCCACTACCCTGGCGTTACAAGCGCCATGCTCTACCAACTGAGCCACAGAAGGACCACACATTGGACACATTGACACATTGGAAAGAATTCACCCTAAAAACAGAGCAGACTAGAATGCTATTTGGCCCTAAACAGAGAGTACACAGTGGCAGAATACCTGACCACTGGGACTGACTTAAAACTAAGGAACGCTTTGACTATGTACAGACTCAGTGAAATTAGTCTTGCCATTGAGAGAGGCCGCCATAGGCAGACCTGGTTCTCAAGAAAAGACAGGCTATGTGCACACTGCCCACAAATTGAGGTAGAAACTGAGCTGCACTTCCTTAACCTCCTGCCAAATGTTTGACCATAAAGAAACATATTTCCCTCAGATTACAAAGAATTTGAGAACAAATCCAATTTTGACAAACTCCCATACGTACTGTACTGTATTAGGTGAAATACCAGCATGCCATCACAGCAGCAATATTTGTGAACTGTTACCACAAGAAAAGGGAAACCAGTGAAGAAAACCATTGTAAATACAACCCATATTTATGTTTATTATTTTCCATTTTGTACTTTAACTATCTACACATCAGTACAACACTGTATATAGCCATAATATGACATTTGAAATGTCTCTATTCCTTTGGAACTTTTGGGAGTGTAATGTTTACTGTTAATTTCTGATTGTTTATTTCTACTTTTGTTTATTATCTATTTCACTTGATTTGGCAAATGTAAACATATGTTTCCCATACCAATAAAGCCCTTTGAATTAAATTGAATTTATAGATAGGCAGAATAAAAGAGGGAGAATGGGTTATCCTGGGCTACTCTGGCATAGAATTTCCCTTTTCCATTTGTTAAAAACACAAACGCTTTCATTATTTACAACACAGCCATTTCCCTATGAATCTTTCACAATACAGACAGCCTTAATGGACGTTATACTGTGATGTATAACAGGGTGCATTATTCCCTTAGTAACAGCTCCAGAGTCAGCCGAGACGGCACCTTTTTTTTCCAAGAGTGTAGCTATCTAGAACCTAAAAGGTTTTGAAGAACCATTTTTGGTTCCAGGTAGAACTCTTTTGCTTTCCATCTCGAACCCTTACCACAGAGGGTTCCACATGGAACCAAATAGAGTTCTACCTGGAACCATCCTATGAGGACAGCCAAATAACCTTTTTGGAACCATTTTTTCGTAGAGTGCAGCTCATAATGGATTCAGCTCAGAAAGATCAGTTATTAAAGGCATAGTTAACCCTAAATGTCCAAATGGGTGAATTCAGCACGTTGCTCGCCTAAGTCACTATAAACCAAGTCTTTCAGTGAGTGAGTGAGTGAGACAAAGAGACAGAGAGAGAGAGGCCCTTGCCTTGATGTAGCTGCGGAAGCGGTTGCTGAGAGCAGAAGAGGAGTCTCTGTAGCCTAACTGTTCCTTCAGGTCTTTCAGGGCCTCTGTTGGGCTTTCCTCTATCAGTTGCACCCCGTCCCCGTGGGGGTCCGCTACAGGGGGGCAGATATTAAGGTCAGAAGTTAGAGGTCAGGTCAGAGAATGTCACATTTCAAAGGCATTTACTGTATGGAGACACAGTAGCATATATACAATGACCAATTTCAATATTGTGTTTGATCGCTTGTTTGTGGGATTTGGTTAGAACAACATTACAACCTCTGTGCTCTATATCAAATTATAAACTGGGTGGTTCGAGACCTGAATGCTGATTGGCTGAAATCCGAGGAAATACCATGGGTATGACAAAAAGCAGTTTTTTTTTACTGCTCTAATTACGTTGCTAACGAGTTTATAATAGAAATAAAGCACCTTGGGGGTTTGTGGTGCACGGCTACTCCATGTTGCGCCATGCATAAGAACAGCCCGTAGCCATGGTACACTACATTCCCAAAAGTATGTGGACACCTGCTCGTCGAACATCTCATTTCAAAATCATGGCCATTAATATGGAGTTGGTCCCCTTATTGCTGCTATAACAGCCTCCACTCTTCTGGGAAGACTTTCCACTAGATGTTGGAACATTGCTGCGGGGACTTGCTTCCATTCAGCCACAAGAGCGTTAGTGAGGTCGGGCCCTGATGTTGGGCAATTAGGCCTGGCTCACAGTTGGCATTCCAATTCATCCCACGGGGACATTGTCATGCTGAAACGGAAAGGGCCTTCCCCAAACTGTTGCCACAAAGTTAGAAGCACATAATCGTCTAGAATGTCATTGATATAGATATCCCTATAGATATCCCTTCACTGGAACTAAGGGGCCTAGCCCGAACCATGAAAAACAGCCCCAGACCATTATTCCTCCTCCACCAAACTTCACTATTGGCACTATGCATTCGGGCAGGTAGCGTTTTCCGCCAAACCCAGATTCGTCCGTCGGACTGCCAGATGGTGAAGTACGATTCATCACTCCAGAGAATGCATTTCCACTGCTACAGAGTCCAATGGCGGTGAGCTTTACACCATCCAGCCGACGCTTGGCATTCCACATGGTGATCTACCTTAGGATTGTGTGCGACTGCTCGACCACGGAAACCCATTTCATGAAGCTTCCGCCAAACAGTTATTGTGCTGACGTATACCACAAAACCCCCAAGGTTCTTTATTTGAGCTGTTATTTTCATAATATGGATTTGGTATTAACCAAATAGGGCTATCTTCTGTATACCACCCCTATCTTGTCACAACACAACTGATTGGCTCAAAAGCATCAAGAAAGAAAGAAATTCCACAAATGAACTTTTAACAACTTTTTGTTTATTTTATTTATTTAACCGGGCAAGTCAGTTAAGAACTAATTTTATTTACAATGATGGCCTAGGAACAGTTTAACACTTGTTTGGTTACTACATGATTCCATATTATTGTTATTTCATAGTTTTGATGTCTTCTACAATGTAGAAAATTGTAAAAATAAAGAAAAACCCTGGAATGAGTAGGTGTGTCCAAACTTTTGACTGGTACTGTATATCATTTTTTGTTGTCTTTTTTACAATTTGGGTTTATCAGAGTTCTGCTGTAGGATTTAACTCATGGTCTAGAAACCTACAGAGTGAATCTGCACAATCTCCCTCTATTTTCTGCTGCCTCTCTGCCACTCACTCTCTGCCACTCACTCTCTGCCACTCACTCTCTGCCACTCACTCTCTGCCACTCACTCTCTGCCTGCCACTCTCTGCCTCTCACTCTCTGCCTCTCACTCTCTGCCTCTCACTCTCTGCCTCTCACTCTCTGCCTCTCACTCTCTGCCTCTCACTCTCTGCCTCTCACTCTCTGCCTCTCACTCTCTGCCTGCCACTCTCTGCCTCTCACTCTCTGCCTGCCACTCTCTGCCTGCCACTCTCTGCCTCTCACTCTCTGCCTCTCACTCTCTGCCTCTCACTCTCTGCCTGCCACTCTCTGCCTGCCACTCTCTGCCTGCCACTCTCTGCCTCTCACTCTCTGCCTGCCACTCTCTGCCTCTCACTCTCTGCCTGCCACTCTCTGCCTGCCACTCTCTGCCTCCCACTCTCTGCCTGCCACTCTCTGCCTGCCACTCTCTGCCTGCCACTCTCTGCCTGCCACTCTCTGCCTGCCACTCTGCCTCTCACTCTCTGCCTCTCACTCTCTGCCTCTCACTCTCTGCCTCTCACTCTCTGCCTCTCACTCTCTGCCTCCCACTCTCTGCCTGCCACTCTCTGCCTGCCACTCTCTGCCTGCCACTCTCTGCCTGCCACTCTGCCTGCCACTCTCTGCCTGCCACTCTCTGCCTGCCACTCTCTCCCTGCCACTCTCTGCCTCTCACTCTCTGCCTGCCACTCTCTGCCTCTCACTCTCTGCCTGCCACTCTCTGCCTGCCACTCTCTGCCTCTCACTCTCTGCCTGCCACTCTCTGCCTGCCTCTCTGCCTGCCACTCTCTGCCTGCCTCTCTGCCTGCCACTCTCTGCCTGCCACTCTCTGCCTGCCACTCTCTGCCTGCCACTCTCTGCCTGCCACTCTCTGCCTGCCACTCTCTGCCTGCCACTCTCTGACATGATTGAGAGAGTTCGAGGTGGTCTATTAATAACCAGTCTTCTGGTCCGGGAGTGAAGGTCTATAGAGAATCCATCTGAGCTCTGCTAATATAACAGCCCAGATACTCTGACAGCTCTGGATGGAGGTAGCTGTATTCTGCTGTCCACTACTTTATTTTACATTATGGATGAATCCAACCTTTTTGTATCAGGCCCTTGTCTTCCAATCCATTAGAGGATTTAGAGACTAAAAGGTGATGAACCCCAACTCCTCTTGTCTAAGTCAGTCTGATTTAGCCAGTCGTTTAACACACACATTGTGATATTCTTACGACATACTCCACCTTCACTTTCAACGCCATTCCCATCCAGTCTGAGGCCCACCAGCCTATCAGTGACCCACCCCAGACTACTCCCTGGGTGTGCTGACATAGCCTTACTGGTGTATATCTGTCCCCACCACACACACTCCTCAGAGTTTAGCCAGAGTCAACACTCCCCCAGAGCTCCCTCCATCCCTCTCAAAAACAACAATAAGGAAACACGACCCACTGAGCCACATAGAGAGACACCATGAAGGATCCGGAAACATCTCTTTTATCCCACTTCCTCTCTTTATCGCAACAGTGACCATGTTTCTATCCTCTGTTTCCTCTGGTGGCAGATAAGGACATAAACCAGAGGCCTCTCTACAGAATCTGTCTGGGCTGTGTTACTGTGTTATCCCAACCTGACGATGTCTGGCATCCGGAGGGACAGAAATTGTGCCTCACACACAGGTAGCCCTGCTGGCTGTCCCCTTCTCCCATTCAGGAGGGGCTGTTATCAGGGCTGGACGGTTACTCATTGACAAGCTGGGGTTGAGATATCCACACGGAGTGTCTAGTCATATGTTGGACTAGGAATCATTCAGTGGTTATTTGGTTACTTTCATTTTGTGCACATCTATCAGTTACAAATACATGTCAGTACATACAACAAGTAGGTCATGTGGGAGAGGCTTTGTGCTGTGAGGTGTTGCTTTATTTGTTTTTTGAAACCAGGTTTGCTGTTCATGCACTCCACACTCCATGCACTCATGGCTCTGTATATTACTGTACATTTTCATGAATTTGTTCTGGACTCCTGGTGGCATGTCTGGTGGGGTAAGTGTGTGTGTCAGTACTTTGTATAAGTTGACTATGCAAACAATTTGGAATTTCCAACACAACACATTAATGTTTCTTATAAAAACAAGAAGTGACGCAGTCAAGTCTTTCGTCAACTCTCAGCCAAATTAGCCCTCTGATTACAATGAACAGCAAGACATGCCACTCTGTTCTGGGCCAGCTGCAGCTTAACTAGCTCTTTCTTTGCAGCACTTGACCATATGACTGGACAATAATCAAGATAAGATAAAGCGAGAGCTTGCAGGACTTGCTTTGTGGAGTGTGGTGTCAAAAAAAGTGTGTGTTTGTGGGTTGGGCGGGGGGTTACCTGTTAGAGTGCTGATGTGTTCACTAGAGTCGTCTTTGCTTAGCCCCTCCTCCTCTGTGATGTGGGACATGGGGACATTGAGACTCAAGCTGTCCTCATCTGAAGGCTGAAACATCCACACAGCTCAGTTACCAGAAACACTAGCAAACATTTCTGTTCCAGAAACAAAATCAAAGCATCTCTACAACTGCTACAATGCAACCGTACGTATTTCATTCAGAATAAGCCAAATGTTTCAGCTACAAAAAAAGATTTCAGACATCAAAGTGCAACATACTGCTGAACAGACACTCATAATTGCGTTCTCTTCAACAACACACCCCAAACGCATCGTTCTAGAGAACTGTCGTGTCATACCTGACAATATCCATCTTATTCATTACTTTGATCACCACAAAACACAGTGATGTCATGGTGAACATGCGTATATGAAAAAAACAAAAAAACAAACAAATGATAGAAAGATATCCGGCTGTGGCTGTGTGCTCAACTGAGTCCAGAACGGCTTTGAAGATCTGGTGACTATTCAACATCACCAGGCTGATGTTCTTTCTTGTATAACTTTACATTAATGTCAATTTCTAAACATTCAACTTATTATGCAAAACAAAAAAAACTATTGTTTTTTGTTTGAGAATGCATACTGTAGAATACACAATGCATATGTTACACACATACAGTATATGCATGCATATACACAAACACCCCCTTCATCCTACCTCGGTGGCAGACAGTCTTTTGTCCCCGTTGTCGCTGCCAACTCCTGAGTCTGTGTCCTGTTTCTTATTCTGGTCAATGTCCTCCGTGCTGAGAAGAGAGGGGTGAGGGGTGAGAGAGAAGGATTATGGGACGGTCAGGGTTAGGAGGTAAAAAGGCACGCGGAGGAGAGAGGAAAGAGGAGAAAATGACAGATAGCAGCGTCTAATCGCTCCGATCACACAGACACAGCAGGACTGTCACTCTCTCTTTTTCTCTCGCTCTCTCTCACACACACTCAGATGCTCTCATAAACTCTCTCTCACACACACACACGGAAGCTACCTTCAAGGGAAGTGATCTACTAACGGAGTCTCCAGACAAATGAACGGTGATGTGGTCTGAGATACACTTCTCACACACACAAATGCACACACACACACAAATGCACACACACACACACACACACACACACACACACACACACACACACACACACACACACACACACACACACACACACACACACACACACACACACACACACACACACACACACACACACACACACTCCCACTCCCACTCCCACTCCCACACGTCTCGTTGTTTCTAGGCCACCTACATTTGCATCCCTAGGGAGCATGTTCACTGATCACTGTGAAGCATATGGCATATCTGTCCTTATCTTCATTCATATCTATCCCATTCTGGCCTCACACCTTCTCACTCATTATCCTCATTCAATACACCAGTCATAAGAGAGTCCATATGAATGTAGTTCTACTGGAACACTGGACAAGTCATTTGGGTTCCTGTACTGTGGGTCTCTCTATGGCTGTATTATAAATAGTTCCACTGCTCTTTTCCTCTATTGCCATGAGTGTGTGTATGTGAGAGGGGTGTGTATGTGAGAGGGTTGTGAATGTGAGTCTCTAAGCTCTCCCGGACAAAAGGAACCATTTTCCTGCCCACGCGTTGCAGTGGGGTGGGTTATAGGGGTGGGGGCAGGCATTAAAAGGGAACATTCAAGGGCCCAGGTTTCCAGTCTAGAGGCACGGTTTCGACTGCTCCTACAGTCTTGCTTCGGTACTGCAATTTAACTGATGCCCAGCCCAGAAAGACAACTTCCATTGATGGCCACAAAGAGAAGTGAGATGAAAATTCCTAACAAGACCTTTGTAATAATCACCTTTGTACACAAAACATCAATTGAATTATTCAAATAATTGTCATGAGGCAAAAAACATTTCCATCACTCACAGCCGAAGATATTAACATTTTATATTCATCCAACGTTTGCCATGCATTTGGATGATGTGATGTCGTCGTCGCTGCTCAAGCTGCTCCCTGTGCACACTGAATGCTAGTGCGCATGTGATGTTGGTCTGTGTAAACCGGATGCAACTCAGATATAGACGTCCATAAATCAGCGTATGTGAACATGAGAAGATTACCTTGAAAACAACGGTCAGGCATCTTGAAGGCAGTTCTGTATACCTCAGTAGGCACATTACAGAACATAAGATCCTCTCTCCCTGCAAAACACTCTCATACACACAGAGAGGGAGGCTCAGCCACGGAACTAAAATGGAAAACAGACCTGGGTTCAAATACATTTGTATTTTAGTATCTGGTATTTAAAATACTTTTTTCTGTGTATTGGAGTATTTTCAAATACACAGCCCAAAACAAGTACCTTTATTTGAGTATTTGAATGGTAATTATTATTATTTATTTGTTTGTTAATTTTTTTTAATTATTTGTTCTTTTTTAGGGGGCAGATCAGCTTCCATCAATGTAATTGTCTGTATCATTTCCAATCCCCCATATTTTTTTTTGTAAATATATACCATATATATATATATATATATAAAATACACAGTGCATTCGGAAAGTATTCAGACCACCTCCCTTTTTCCACATTTTGTTACATTACAGCTTTATTCTAAAATTGATTAAATAACTTTTCCTCAATGCCCAGTTGCATCGTGTTTTCATTGATCATCCTTGAAATGTTTCTACAAATCGATTGAAGTCCATCTGTGGTAAATTCAACTCATTGGGCATGATTTGGAAAGGCACACACCTGTCTATATAAGGTCCCACAGTTCACAGTGCATGTCAGAGCAAAAACCAAGCCATGAGGTCAAAGGAATTGTCCATAGTGCTCCGAGACAGGATTGTGTTGAGGCACAGACCTGGCAAAGGGTACCAAAAAATGTCTGCACCATTGAAGGTCCCCAAGAACACAGTGGCCTCCATAATTCTTAAATAGAAGACGTTTGGAACCACCAAGACTCTTCCAAGAGCTGGCCACCCGGCCAAACTGACCAATCGGGGGAGAAGCACCTTGGTCAGGGAGGTGACCAAGAACCTGATGGTCACTCTGAATGAGCTCCAGAGTTCCTCTGTGGAGATGGGAAAACCTTCCAGAAGGACAACCATCTCCGCAGCACTCCACCAATCAGGCTTTATGATAGTGTGTAAAAAGGCACTCCTCAGGCACTCCTCAGTAAAAAGGCACATGACAGCCCACTTGGAGTTTGCCAAAGGGCACCTAATGACTCTCAGACCATGAAAAACAAGATTCTCTGGTCTGATGAAACCAAGATTGAAACCAAGAACTCTTTGGCCTGAATGCCAAGTGTCAGGTTTCTGGAGGAAACCTGGCACCATCCCCACAGCATGGGGATCCCCACAGCATGACGCTGCCACTACCATGCTTCACTGTGGGGATGTTTTTCAGTGGCAGGGACTGGGAGACTAGTCAGGATCGAGGGAAAGATTAACGGAGCAAAGTACAGAGAGATCCTTGATGAAAACCTGCTCCAGAGTGCTCAGGACCTCAGACGGGGGTGAAGGGTCAACTTCCAACAGGACAATGACCCTAAGCACACAGCCAAGACAATGCAGGAGAAGCTTTAGGACAAGTCTCTGAATGTCCTTGAGTGGCCCAGCCAGAGCCCGGACTTTAACCCAATCAAACATCTCTTGAGATACCTGAAAATAGCTGTTCAGCGATGCTCCCCATCCAACCGAACAAAGCTTGAGAGGATCTGCAGAGAAGAATGGGAGAAACTCCCCAAATACAGGTGTGCCAAGCTTGTAGCGTCATACCCAAGAAGACTCGAGGCTGTTATCGCTGCCAAAGGTGCTTCAACAAAATTCTGAGTAAAGGGTCTGAATACTTATGTAAATGTGAAATTTCAGTTTATAAAATATATTAAACTTGCGGGGTCTCCCGAATAGCGCAGCTGTCTGAGACGTCACTACACAACCGAGTTCGATCCCGGGCTGTATCACAACCGGCCGTGATTTGGAGACCCATAGGGCGGCGCACAATTGGCCCAGCATCGACCAGGTTAGGGGAGGGTTTGGCTGGGTGGGGCTTTACTTGGCTCATCACGCTCTAGCCACTCCTTGTGATAGGCCGGGCGCCTGCAGGCTGACTGCGGTCGTCAGGTGAACACAGTGTTTCCTCTGACACATTGGTGCGGCTGGCTTCCGGGTTAATTGGACGGGTGTTAAGAAGAGCCGTTTGGCGGATCATTCCATTCGAATCTTCCATTCCTCTCTAAAAAATTTTAGAAAAGGCTGTTGCGCAGCAACTTACTGCCTTCCTGAAGACAAACAATGTATACGAAATGCTTCAGTCTGGTTTTAGACCCCATCATAGCACTGAGACGGCACTTGTGAAGGTGGTAAATTACATTTTAATGGCATCGGACCGAGGCTCTGCATCTGTCCTCGTGCTCCTAGACCTTAGTGCTGCTTTTGATACCATCGATCACCACATTCTTTTGGAGAGATTGGAAACCCAAATTGGTCTACACGGACAAGTTCTGGCCTGGTTTAGATCTTATCTGTTGGAAAGATATCAGTTTGTCTCTGTGAATGGTTTGTCCTCTGACAAATCAACTGTAAATTTCGGTGTTCCTCAAGGTTCCGTTTTAGGACCACTATTGTTTTCACGATATATTTTACCTCTTGGGGATGTTATTCGAAAACATAATGTTAACTTTTATTATTATTATTATTATTATTATTATTAACTTTCACTGCTATGCGGATGACACACAGCTGTACATTTCAATGAAACATGGTGAAGCCCCAAAATTGCCCTTGCTAGAAGCCTGTGTTTCAGACATAAGGAAGTGGATGGCTGCAAACTTTCTACTTTTAAACTCGGACAAAACAGAGATGCTTGTTCTAGGTCCCAAGAAACAAAGAGATCTTCTGTTGAATCTGACAATTCATCTTAATGGTTGTACAGTCGTATCAAATAAAACTGTGAAGGTCCTCGGCGTTACTCTGGACCCTGATCTCTCTTTTGAAGAACATATCAAGACCATTTCAAGGACAGCTTTTTTCCATCTACGTAACATTGCAAAAATCAGAAACTTTCTGTCCAAAAATTATGCAGAAAAATGAATCCATGCTTTTGTCACTTCTAGGTTAGACTACTGCAATGCTCTACTTTCCGGCTACCCGGATAAAGCACTAAATAAACTTCAGTTGGTGCTAAATACGGCTGCTAGAATCCTGAATAGAACCAAAAAATTTGATCATATTACTCCAGTGCTAGCCTCTCTACACTGGCTTCCTGTCAAAGCGAGGGCTGATTTCAAGGTTTTACTGCTAACCCACAAAGCATTACATGGGCTTGCTCCTACCTATCTCTCTGATTTGGTCCTGCCGTACATACCTACACGAAGGCTACGGTCACAAGACGCAGGCCTCCTAATTGTCCCTAGAATTTCTAAGCAAACAGCTGGAGGCAGGGCTTTCTCCTATAGAGCTACATTTTTATGGAACGGTCTGCCTACCCATGTCAGAGATGCAAACTCGGTCTCAACCTTTAAGTCTTTACTGAAGACTCATCTCTTCAGTGGGTCATATGATTGAGTGTAGTCTGGCCCAGGAGTGGGAAGGTGAACGGAAAGGCTCTGGAGCAACGAACCGCCCTTGCTGTCTCTGCCTGGCCGGTTCCCCTCTTTCCACTGGGATTCTCTGCCTCTAACCCTATTACGGGGGCTGAGTCACTGGCTTACTGGGGCTCTCTCATGCCGTCCCTGGAAGGGGTGCGTCACATGAGTGGGTTGATTCACTGATGTGGTCATCCTGTCTGGGTTGGCGCCCCCCCTTGGGTTGTGCCATGGCGGAGGTCTTTGTGGGCTATACTCAGCCTTGTCTCAGGATGGTAAGTTGGTGGTTGAAGATATCCCTCTGGTGGTGTGGGGGCTGTGCTTTGGCAAAGTGGGTGGGATTATATCCTTCCTGTTTGGCCCTGTCCGGGGGTGTCCTCGGATGGGGCCACAGTGTCTCCTGACCGCTCCTGTCTCAGCCTCCAGTATTTATGCTGCAGTAGTTTATGTGTCGGGGGGCTAGGGTCAGTTTGTTATATCTGGAGTACTTCTCCTGTCCTATTCGGTGTCCTGTGTGAATCTAAGTGTGCGTTCTCTAATTCTCTCCTTCTCTCTTTCTTTCTCTCTCTCGGAGGACCTGAGCCCTAGGACCATGCCCCAGGACTACCTGACATGATGACTCCTTGCTGTCCCCAGTCCACCTGGCTGTGCTGCTGCTCCAGTTTCAAGTGTTCTGCCTTATTATTATTCGACCATGCTGGTCATTTATGAACATTTTAACATCTTGGCCATGTTCTGTTATAATCTCCACCCGGCACAGCCAGAAGAGGACTGGCCACCCCACATAGCCTGGTTCCTCTCTAGGTTTCTTCCTAGGTTTTGGCCATTCTAGGGAGTTTTTCCTAGCCACTGTGCTTCTACACCTGCATTGCTTGCTGTTTGGGGTTTTGGGCTGGGTTTCTGTACAGCACTT
Source organism: Oncorhynchus keta (assembly GCF_023373465.1). Taxonomy (NCBI): domain Eukaryota; kingdom Metazoa; phylum Chordata; class Actinopteri; order Salmoniformes; family Salmonidae; genus Oncorhynchus; species Oncorhynchus keta. Next base: position 30,794,086 of record NC_068427.1, on the reverse strand, counting down.
TGAGATATCAGCTGATGTACGAAGGGCTATATAAATACATTTGATTTGATTTTGATTTGATGTTTCGATGGACGCATGACTCGACCTTCTCCTCCCGAGCCCGTTGGGGAGATGAGACAAGATCGCAAAAACCATCAAACGCTATGATGAAACTGGCTCTCATGAGGACCATCACAGGAAAGAAAGACCCAGAGTTACCTCTGCTGCAGAGGATAAGTTCATTAGATTTAACCGTACCTCAGATTGCAGCCCAAATAAATGCTTCACAGAGTTCAAGTAACAGACACATCTCAACATTAGCTGTTCAGAGGAGACTGCATGAATCAGGACTTCATTTATTTAGAATTCAGGGCACACTTAACCAGCATGGCAACCACAGCATTCTGCAGCAATACGCCATCCCATCTCATTTTTGCTTAGTGGTACTATCATTTGTTTTTCAACAGGACAATGACCCAACACACTTCCAGGCTGTGTAAGGGCTATTTTTTACCAAGAAGGAGAGTGATGGAGTGCTGCATCAGATGACCTGGCCTCCCCAATCACCCGAACTCAATCCAATTGAGATAGTTTAGGATGAGTTGGACTGCAGAGTAAAGTAAATGCAGCCAACAAGTGCTCAGCAGATGTGGGAACTCTTTGAAGACCGTTCCAGGTGAAGCTGGTTGAGAGAATGCCAATAGTGTGCAAAGCTGTCATCAAGGCAAAGGGTGGCTACTATGAAGAATCTCAAATATACAATATATTTTGATTTGTTTAACACTTTTTTGGTTACTACATGATTCCATGTGTGTTATTTCATAGTTTTGATGTCTTCACTATTATTCTACAATGTAGAAAATAGTAAAAAATAAAGAGAAACCCTAGAATGAGTAGCTGTGTCCAAACCTTTGACTTGTGCTGTAAATTCTTTATATATATATTTCCTTTATTATTTTCCCCTTACCCTACCATCCATCCCCTAATTGGAGTAAACTAATGCACAACAACTCTTAGTCATCTAATCTTCTACTTCCAGCTTATACATACTATATACATTTTACTGACACAGTATAGTTTACAATTGTTATCTTTTCAAACCCTCCCATTTATCTCTGAAGACCATCGAGTTTTGATTTCTATTTGCCATATATTTTTCAACTGTGCTGTGATGTTTCACAAAAGTTCTGAACATTCTGAACCCAATCTCATAGATTATACATATTGTACATTAAAGATAAACATTTTTGCTAAGAGTATTATTATATTATTAATCGATTGATTATGACTTTTTAAAATCACACAGCGGTGCTTTTTGCAGAGTTAGCTCCGGGTAAATGTTGCAATTCTTCTGCCATTCCTGAACCTGCGACCAAAAACAACCTACATATGAACAGTACCAAAACAAATGATCTAATGATTCTGTTTCTTTCTTCAGCAAAATCTGCAGAACTGCGATTGTTGTATCCCCCATAAATATAACATTATATTGGTTGCAAGACTTTTGTATAATAATTTAAATTGAAAAACTGTTTTATTTGGTGTATTAGTTCATGGTTAGTTGAATGGTTATTTGTAAAAACCAAATAGTCTGACAAATGGTATTTGACAGAATTTTCAAATACTTATTTCAAATACTATTTTTAAACACCTGGGTTAAATGCATGGGAGTGTATATGCGTCAGTGTATTTGAGTATTTCAATAGACTTTCGAAGTGCATTTCCAAATACATTAAAATGTTCAACTACCTGTCTTTTCAAATAAAATATATCTGAATACTTACTTCAAATGTATATGAAAGTAATTGAGACACTTGAAATAGTATTTGAACCCAGGTCTGATGAAGAATCTGGCACAATACACAGTGGTAAAACAGTAGTCCTGGAGAGCCAAAGTGTGTGCAGGCTTTTGAACCAGCCTAGCACTAACAGTTGCCTCCGTTAGGGATGGCATAGCAACTCACCTGCCGGTGGCGGGTCGTGATAGGCTGAGGCGCTCCATGACAGGCAGGTAGAGAGAATCAGGCATCTTGTCACTTCGACATGCCTCGATGCTCAGGTACTTAAATATGTGAACTTTGCCTTTCATGCAGATCTAGAAAACAGATCATCAATGGGTGAATTTAGAGCAAGTAGATGACAGATACAAAAGTAAGAAGGTACACAAATAGCAAAACCAGAACACACAGAGACATGCCCTATGATGAATGCTACACTGCTCAAAACAATAAAGGGAACACTTAAACAACACAATGTAACTCCAAGTCAATCAAACTTCTGTGAAATCAAACTGTCCACTTAGGAAGCAACACTGATTGACAATAAATTTCACATGCTGTTGGGGAAATGGAATAGACAACAGTTGGAAATTATAGGCAATTAGCAAGACACCCCAATAAAGGAGTGGTTCTGCAGGTGGGGACCACAGACCACTTCTCAGTTCCTATGCTTCCTGGCTGATGTTTTGGTCACTTTTAAATGCTGGCGGTGCTTTCACTCTAGTGGTAGCATGAGACGGAGTCTACAACCCACACAAGTGGCTCAGGTAGTGCAGCTCATCCAGGATGGCACATCAATACGAGCTGTGACAAGATGGTTTGCTGTGTCTGTCAGCGTAGTGTCCAGAGCATGGAGGCGCTACCAGGAGACAGGCCAGTAGGAGGGCAACAACCCAGCAGCAGGACTGCTACCTCCGCCTTTGTGCAAGGAGGAGCAGGAGGAGCACTGCCAGAGCCCTGCAAAATGACCTCCAGCAGGCCACAAATGTGCATGTGTCTGCTCAAACGGTCAGAAACAGACTCCATGAGGGTGGTATGAGGGCCCGACGTCCACAGGTGGGGGTTGTGCTTACAGCCCAACACCGTGCAGGACGTTTGGCATTTGCCAGAGAACACCAAGATTGGCAAATTCGCCACTGGCGCCCTGTGCTCTTCACAGATGAAAGCAGGTTCACACTGAGCACATGTGACAGACGTGACAGTCTGGAGACGCCGTGGAGAACGTTCTGCTGCCTGCAAGCAACATCCTTCAGCATGACCGGTTTGGCGGTGGGTCGGTCATGGTGTGGGGTGGCATTTCTTTGGGGGGGTCGCACAGCCCTCCATGTGCTCGCAGAGGTAGCCTGACTGCCATTAGGTACCGAAATTAGATCTTCAGACCCCTTGTGAGACCATATGCTGGTGCGGTTGGCCCTGGGTTCATCCTAATGCAAGACAATGCTAGACCTCATGTGGCTGGAGTGTGTCAGCAGTTCCTGCAAGAGGAAGACATTGATGCAATGGACTGGCCCGCCCGTTCCCCAGACCTGAATCCAATTGAGCAGATCTGGGACATCATGTCTCGCTCCATACACCAACGCCACGTTGCACCACAGACTGTCCAGGAGTTGGGGGATGCTTTAGTCCAGGTCTGGGAGGAGATCCCCCAGGAGACCATCCGCCACCTCATCAGGAGCATGCCCGGGCGTTGTAGGGAGGTCATACAGGCACGTGGAGGCCACACACACTACTGAGCCTCATTTGGACTTGTTTTAAGGACATTACATCAAAGTTGGATCAGCCTGTAGTGTGCTTTTCCACTTTAATTTTGAGTGTGACTCCAAATCCAGACCTCCATGGGTTGATACATTTGATTTCCATTGGTAATTTTTGTGTGATTTTGGTGTCAGCACATTCAAATATGTAAAGAAAAAAGTATTTAATAAGAATATTTCATTCATTCAGATCTAGGATGTGTTATTTTACTGTTCCCTTTATTTTTTTGAGCAGTGTATATTCCATTGCTCCGTATGTCATGCCAAGCTGTGGAGACAGTCGTAGCCCCAGACCGACCTGTGCAGGGGGGCTCTGTAAGGGGTTGTTCTCCAGCTGTAGGTTCTGGAGCTGGGCCATCTTCCTGTAGCTCACTGGGATGGTAGACACCTTGTTACAGGAAAAGTCCAATTTCACCAGGGGAAGCTCCGCCAAGTCTGAGGGATGAACACACAGGCCATAGAGTTAGAGGAGTAATTGTTGTGTGTGTGTGTGTGCATGTGTGTGTGTTTGTGCACTGGGATCATCAGACAGAACTTTTCTCCACTAGAAACCCAGAGCCCAGCAGAGGCAGCCCTGATACTTCAAGACTCCCTCACTGCCAAAGTTCAGCTAACGTGGATCTTGCCAAAAGTTAAAAATAAACTGGAGGAACGTATCCTAGGCGCTACGCTCAGCACAAACCACTATGACCCAGTCAATATGAGAGAAGAGACATTGTTAGGAAACAGAAGAAAACCACAAACTTACATTGGAAAATACTGATAAAATAAATAACAGCTATTAGGCTGGGTGTAACTGGTGTAGCTTTGTCGTATCACATGCATTTTATGGTAAAAATGGGATAAAGTATTCCTGAAATCAGATAGAGAAAATAGACAGTGAGAGGTCAATGACAGAGAGTGAGAAAGAGTAACAGAGAAATAGTAACAAAGACAGAGCGAGAGAGTCTCAGCAATTCTGTGCCAGCAACACATTCCCCAAGAGGTCGTAGCAAAACAATTATGACTTTATCTCTCTGACAACCTTTTATAATTAAAATCCCTCTGAGACGACAGAGATAATCTTAGCTGGGAGGCGATGAAGGAGAGCCCCAAATATTATTTTTAAAACCAACCAGCAGAGTACACTACTTCTCTTAATTAGCTGAAATGAGAAAGTCTCTCAAGGTCACCGCTTAGAATAACTTCTATGAGTGATTTTTTTTACCATCATTCAGTATAAAAAGGGGGAAATCTCAACAATATTTTCAGCATCCATATCACCTACTGTATAGGTAACAAAAAAAACAAAAAAAGAAACATTTTTTGGCAGGTCAACTACAATAATTTTGTGCCTTGGTGGCCCAGGAAGGGGGTCTCTCCAAAATACATTTAAGGAGTGATGCCCCAAAAGTTCAACAAACAATCAAAAACTCTATTTCCCAACATCCCCCATCCTCCCCAGGGCTCCAATCCCCTGTCTCCACTCCTGTCCTCCACCCATGGGAGTTGAGCCGCCTGGCCAGATCCAGGCTCATCAAGTCAAACCCAGAGAGGATAGATGGAGCATCTGCAGCATGATCAGAAATCACCGACTGTAAATCTACTACAGAGACGCAACCGGGGAAAATATGTAGGAAGAATGTTCAGAATAATACTGGTCCCCCATTCAAATAATGAGAGGTTGCCAGGTTCTGACAGACGACGGGCGACATCTCTGGAACTTAGAGAGCTCTGCTGTCACATATACGTATTTTATTCTGTAGCAGTGTTTCCCAACTCCAGTCCTCCAGTACCCCAACAGCACATCTTTTTGTTGTAGCCCCGGTCAGACACACCTGATTCAACTTGTCAACCTATCATCAAGCCCTCAATGAGCACACATTTTCTGAGGGCTACAACAAAAGTGTGTGCTGTTGGAGGTACTTGAGGACTGGAGTTGGGAAACACTGCTCTGCTAGATATCTCAACTCACAAAGACTAGTACTGCTCAATACCCCTGGGCCATGAGACATACCAGGAGACTGGATCATAGACATCTTAGACACAGATACAGTTATTGTAGATCTGTCTGGCTCTTATTTGGCTGGGCTTGCAATACAGCATGGAGTAGATTGATATTTCCTAGATGCACATGTGGACGTTTTCCTGTTCACAAGAGGTTAAACTCACCTTCAGGTAGGACACAGAGCAGGTTCCTGCGGACGTTGAGTTCTCGGAGGGCCTTGAGTCGGCCGATGTGACGGGGCAGAGCAGTGATCTCATTACAGCTCACATCCTGTAGGGGGCACAACGCACAGCGTTAACTCAAACACATATCACTTTCTGGTGCATGTGCAGGATTTTGTTCTAGTCCTACACAAACACACCAGCTTTAAACTAATCAAGGTAATGATGAGCAGCAGATTAGTAGAATCAGGTGTGTTAGAGAAGGTCTGGTCTGTAAACCCAGTAGCTCTTTAGGAGGATGGTTGGTCACCCCTGGTGTACAGGAACTAAGGTAAGAGGTTTATATGGCTCATGACACATCCCTATTACAGCCACATTGCTTCCTATTCCACTGGTCTAGCCTGTCTCCTCACATGGAGTCAAACAAAGTCTCCCCTCCTCCCCTGTTTCCTGTTTACAGGCAGCGCTAGCTCCATTAGGGCTGGTTCCATTCATTTCACCCCTCAGTGAAGAACAGTACAGTTACGTAAGGCTAAGCTTGGCCAGGAACTCACACAGGAAACTAAGAGCTGAGTCTGAAACTGGCATTTTTAGAGAGAGAGAGAGAGAGAGAGAGAGAGAGAGAGAGAGAGAGAGAGAGAGAGAGAGAGAGAGAGAGAGAGAGAGAGAGAGAGAGAGAGAGAGAGAGAGAGAGAGAGAGAGAGAGAGAGAGAGAGAGAGAGAGAGAGAGAGAGAGAGAGAGAGAGAGAGAGAGAGAGAGAGAGAGAGAGAGAGAGAGAGAGAGAGAGAGAGAGAGAGAGAGAGAGAGAGAGAGAGAGAGAGAGAGAGAGAGAGAGAGTCTTACCAGCTCCATGAGGCTCCTGAGCTGACCGATGGCCTCAGGTATACACACCAGCTTGTTGTTGCTGGCATTGAGGACTCGTAGGGGCAACCCACACAGGCAGGCTGGCAGAGCACACAGCTGGTTCCGACTGTGAACACACACAGCTATATATTATTACACACAGCCTGGGGCAGCATGACGACTGACACTGAGAGATGCAGATCAGAGAGATGAACGGGATGTCCAGAGTGTCTACCATCTAGAGCTGACAAAGATCTATTCGGATGGAAACTTCAATAAAAGGTGTTAGATGAGATGTGTGTTGGACCTTATTCATGGATATATCCAATGGGAGGAAGACTTGTTAAGCAGCTTTTGTTTACATAGGAAAATATAAAATATTAAAATGTCTAAACCAATTCAACGTAAGAGAGAGAAGGCAAAGAGCACTAACTGCATTGTAACAATGTGTTGCATAATGGTATTCATATTTACATTACACGAGTCAGTGAGTCAGTGTTTATGACTGTTTGTGTGTAGTGTAAGAAACAGAATGCCCCATGGGGACAAACTACTCATTAGCTTTCCCATAAACACTTCGTCTCCGAGCACTGTACTGTACTTATGCAAAACATAAACACGCACAACCTGAATCTCAATCTAGTTCAGTCCAGCATGACAAAACAGCCCCCAAACCCTACAAAAACCCTTAATAAAAAGAGGATTGTGGTGTTCCCTCCCTGGCTTACACTAGCAGTTAGCCAAAATGCTTTAAAACAATCCAAGTCCTTTCGTAAACAGAGTAGAACACCTCCAAGCAGTTTAAACCTCTCATAAAACAGGCTTCTGGTGTACTGTCTCCGGCTTAAAGCTGCAGTTAGCCAGCACACGGCAGGGGGTCAGTGGCTGGGAGAGAGACCATTGACAGAGCAGAGTATGAGCAGAGTGATTTACAGATGACCCCAGAGAAAATAAGTTCTCCACTCCACATCAAAGGCTACAAATGACCCTGGAAATGACCCATCGGTACACACACAAACATGCGCTTTGTTCTTCTATCCTCGTGGAGACCGAAAATGGATTTACATGCAGAATCCTACTTTCCCTAAACCCTAACCCTAAACCTAATTGTAACCCTAACCCTATCCCCTAAGCTTAAAATAGCCCTTGTCCTCATGGGGACATGGGAAATGCCCCACGAGGGAGAATTTTCCTTGTTTTACTTGTGGGGATTTTAGGTCCTCTGACTCAGCACTGGCAGGAATATTCAGGAAATTAAATCAAATTGAGTTTATCCAGCTGTTCCCACACACACAGTGGGTTCCTGTGTGTGTGTTTGCTGTGGGTTCCTGTGTGAATGTTTGCGTGTGTGCCTGCATGCTTTCAAGTTTGCATGCATGTGTAGTGTTGCATCATATCTAGCTGTATCACTGTGCAGTCCAGGGGCTTGCCAAAGGCTCCACAGAGCCAGAGATGTCAAACACGGTCTCCATCTCTGATCCAAGAGATTACAGACGGAATGAGAATGTATAGACAACACTGGCTGAATCCAATAATGTTAGCTAAGTGTGATGGGTCTGCACTCAAAAAGATAAAGCTTACTTCATAGTGTACACAGACGTTTCAACTTTGCAGCCTTCTTCAATGTGTAGGTAAAAATAGTTTTCATTCAAAACAGCATTAGCTAGCGTTAGCTAACTATGTTAGCGGAATGCAACCCCCTGTGGAGTAGTAACATAACAACACACAGGCCAAGAGAGAGGAGCTAGGAGCTGTCAGCTAGGACCACACAAGAACCACATCACATCATTAGGCAAAAACACAATCATAAGGAGCACACACTACACTCCCACTACACTGTACTGCAGCTAGCACAACAGCACAAGCTAACGCAATAGAGCAACAAGCTAGCATTACAATAGTTCGCAGTAAAAGCTGACTGACTAAATAAAAGCTGTCAGAATGAAAGAACATCACACTAAAACGCAGCAATAGAAATCAGTAAACTCCATGACACAACATGATAACAACAGCTGGCAGCTCCAAACAGCCTTCATCTCATTTCCTAGACAACTTCAAAAAAAGGTAGCTGTTTTTTCACACGTGCCAAAGCTCTATCTACACTAGTGGTCTAGATACTGTAGTTACTGTACCACCAACTGAACTTTGCTCTTACATTTACATTTACATTTAAGTCATTTAGCAGACGCTCTTATCCAGAGCGACTTACAAATTGGTGCATTCACCTTATGACATCCAGTAGAACAGTCACTTTACAATAGTGCATCTAAATCTTAAAGGGGGGTGAGAAGGATTACTTATCCTATCCTAACTCTTCCCGGGGGATATCCCTGAAGTAGACCTATGGTCTCTTGAGTCTTCTCAAGTATCTCGTGTGGATAGGGCAAGCACCCCTAGTGGTCCAAGTACCCCTGGTTGTCCATGTACTCCTAGTTGTCGTAGTACCCCTGGTTGTCTTAGTACCCCTGGTTGTCCTAGTACCCCTGGTTGCCCTAGTACCCCTGGTTGTCCATGTACTCCTAGTTGTCGTAGTACCCCTAGTGGTCCAAGTACCTCTGGGTGTCCAAGTATCCCTAGTGGTCCTAGTACCCCTGGTTGTCCTAGTACCCCTGGTTGCCCTAGTACCCCTGGTTGCCCTAGTAGTCCTAGTACCCCTGGTGGTCCTAGTACCCCTAGTGACCCTAGTATCCCTGGTTGTCCTAGTACCCCTGGTTGTCCTAGTATCCCTGGTTGTCCTAGTACCCCTAGTGGTCCTAGTACCCCTGGTGGTCCTAGTACCCCTGGTTGTCCTAGTACCCCTGGTTGTCCGAGCACCCCTGGTTGTCCTAGCACCCCTGGTTGTCCTAGTACCCCTGGTTGTCCGAGCACCCCTGGTTGTCCTAGCACCCCTGGTTGTCCTAGTACCCCTGGTTGTGAACCACTGATCTAGACAACAAAGAGCTTTCATTCTCTTTCCATCGTGATACAGGCCAGGAACAGAACAGCAGTCATTTTTATGTGTTCCTGGTGCAGACATGGAGAGCATTCTCTATTTCCTGTTTTGACTGCGATATGAAAAGCTACACATTTAAATCTGACTATCTGTCGGTGTCTCCATGGCATCCAATAACATTCCTGTCTAGTGGTGTAAAACACATCCCATGGTGCTGTCACTGGGGCACTCACATCATATTATACTCAGACACACACGCATGCACTACATCAGCTAACGCCAACTGAGGCTCAGTGGTGAGAAGATAAACTAGACTTCCTCTCCCTTCAGGTGTAGCATTTAGATAACTAATTAAATTAATCACTTATTAAATGACTAATTAACTTAACCTGAGCAATATGACCGCAACACAACATGCATATATTCATGCATGCGCGTCTGTCTGTCTGTCTGTCTGTCTGTCTGTCTGTCTGTCTGTCTGTCTGTCTGTCTGTCTGTCTGTCTGTCTGTCTGTCTTAGAGATATGACTAACGCACTTGCCCCAGTTACACGGTGGTGTGAGCATGAATGAAGAGATTAGAGACATGAAGTACAGAGACTACTGAGCTTGTCTCAGGTTGATGATGCATACAGCCGGCAGTAAAAAAAACAGGTTAGCACTGATATGATGACTCCTCCTCTCTCCCTTTATGTCTCTCTCTCCCTCTCCCTACATATCTGTCTCTCTCTCTCTCCCTCTGCCCTTCTTTCTCTCTCGCTCACTCTCTCATTTTCTATCTCTCTCTCTGTCGATAGCTAGATAAAGAAGGAGTGGACACTGGAGAAAGATAGAATGAAACAGTTAGAGTGACCTGGGTATGAGATCATAGCGTATTACACAAACACAGACAGACAGGATGTGTTGTTGCCTTATGGTCCTGCCATGAGAATGGAAGTGGTGACATCAGCCCGTTGAGAGGTGTCGTGATGCGGAAGGCTAACAAGCATGTCGGCCCTGGGGAACAGTTGGCACCAAACACCTGGGTCTTAACAAGCCCTGGGCCAAACTGACACCTGCTAACTGTTAACCCTCTGCTGCCTATCAAATATCAAATGACATCTCATGTATTTAACCCATTACTGAACCAATAATGGCACCTCATAGGGATATCTGTGCAAACACAACTTTAAGGATCAACCACTGATATTCAGCAACTCTTGGAAAAAGATTGGAGGTGTTTCTAATAACATTGAAAACAAATGTGTTTCTCACTCAACACAGTCACCTGTTAACAGTAGGTCCAAGTCTTACCTGAGGTTTAAGGAGGTGAGTGACTGTAGGTTGATGATGGTGTCAGGAATAGTTTTGATACAGTTGTGATAGAGGTTCAGCGATTCCAAGGCGACCAGGTGACACACCTCCGAGGGGACCTCTGCCAAACGATTCCTTGACAGGTCTGACGAGAGAGGGAGAGAGAGAAAGAAATAGGAAGAAGAGACAGATATCACCTGCAGATGTATACTAGTGCCACTAGGTGTCTCTCTCCCAAGCTCAGTACCTCCATACAACCCAGTTTACCAACAGGGAGAGAATAGCCTTGGAGGGGGACTGTGCTAAACTGTACAGGGCTACAGGTTAGCACAAGACTTCCTGTATTCTTGGCTACGGTCTCACAACAGCGAATAACAGTGATATCAGTTAGCTACTATGTTCACTGTTCAGATTAGCTCCGCTCCACTGCTGCCCATTGTTCCACGGTGATTTAGTGAATTCAACTGTGATGTCCTAAAACGCTCACGTCTATAAGGAAGCCTGTATGACGTCACAGACACCACAATGGAAGGAAGTTCAGTTAAAAACAGCAACACTCAGAATCAAAATGCTACTCATAGTTGATCTTCCGTTCAAGCAAAACAGATTCAGTGTGACTCAAAGGCCTGCTAGCACTAGTAGCGCTGAATGGAAATAATGAGGACTGAGGCCTGAAAATAACATCACAATGTGTGTGAGTGTGCGTGTGTGCTTATATGTGTGTAATATCTGTGTATCACAGGAGGCTGCTGAGGGGAGGATGACTCATAATAATGTCTGGAACGGAGCGAATGGAAAGGCATCAAACACCTGGAAACGGAGTTTGATGTATTTGATACCATTCCACTGATTCTGATCCAGTCATTAACACAAGCCCATTCTCCCCAATTAAGGTGCCACCAACCTCCTGTGGTTTGTATTTATAAAGACAAATCACCTACAGTGAATCTAGCATCACATTACGACCACCTCATACTACACTACACATCTAATGAGAGACAGCTCCTGTTACTCTACAACAACATTAACATATTGGATGTTACCTGAGGGTGGCTTGGTATGGGCATGACAGACAGATTAAGGCTCAAACTGAGACACATATTGGGGTGTGGGGACGGGTGTGTCTGTGTGTTTTTTTGCAGGGCAGGCATTATGGGCGATACAATGGTCATGTGATGCAACACTGATGATAACATGGCCTAGGGCAAATCCCCCCAGGGTCAATCCCGACCTCAGCTACCCCAGACTGAAGTGTTTCCAGAAAGCAGACTTTTACAGCTCTCTCTCACTCTCATATTTCCACTGAACTGCATCTCCCTGTGAAACAGAGAACAACCCCACCACCATCCCTCCTCATTTCCTACCTTCCACACTCTCCTCCCTCTTTCTTGCTATCCATCGCTTTCACAAGCTCTGTCTCCCTCATTTTCCCTCTCTCCATCTCTCCCTGCAGAGTTAGCCATCAACCCTCACACACTCAGTCAGCACATAGTTTAAATACATAGGCACACATAGTGGCCTAGTTAGTTTTAGACCTACAGTATATACTTACTTACAGATAGACACACTCAAACACAAATGTGTTTTGAAAGTGTGTGTATATATGCCATTTAGCAGACGCTTTTATCCAAAGCGACTTACAGTCATGTGTGCATACATTCTACGTATGGGTGGTCCCGGGAATCGAACCCACTACCCTGGCGTTACAAGCGCCATGCTCTACCAACTGTGCTAATGTCTGAAACACACAGAAGCCAATCAGTCAATACACAGCATGCTGAAAACTTCCCCAGAACCAGTACAGGAAATGAAGTGAAGGGAACAATAATCCCCATGGGATGGATTCACCCTTAACACCATAGCTATACAATCAGATGGGCAGACACGTATAGATGTAGCCTACACAAAGCCATGCAGACAGCTATCCTGGTTAGGCTCGGAGTGGCCTATTACTACGTGACTCTATAAAAGGTATAATACAAGGTGTGTGATGGAGAGGAAGCAGTGTGTGTGTGTAGGCAGTAAACAGTGTCATTATGAGTTATCAGAGACCAGACCTCTTTCACTAACATCTCCCTACAGAGAGCACTCAGAAACATGTTGCTTTACATTATTTCCACTCCTCCTTTATGTGAGATATCTGTAATGTCTTTATTCTTTTGGAACTTCTGTGAGTGTAATGTTTACTGATCATTTTTGTTTATTTCACTTTTGTATAATATCCCAAGAAATGTGTGAGTGGTTGAAAAACTAGTTTTAATGATTCCAATCTGTGTATATATATATATATATATATATTTTTTTTTTTCCAATCGATAACGATAATTATCACGATATTAATCAAATAATGTTTAAAAAGATGCATATCTGCTTCAGACTCAAGAATGCCTGAACAAACCAAAAGCTTTAATGTTTCTTGTTTAATGTCAGAAGTAGAACTCACAGATAACATTTTAACTCCACTTTTGTTTAAGCTGTAAACCCTTACAAGTCATGAGCAAGAAATAAATAAATAAATAGAGCAAGTCAATATGCATTAGAACTGTTAGCTAATGGCACATCACAGTTTATGTTGGGGTAGTTGAGCCTAATGGCACATCACAGTTTATGTTGGGGTAGTTGAGCCTAATGGCACATCACAGTTTATGTTGGAGTAGTTGAGCCTAATGGCACATCACCGTTTATGTTGGCGTAGTTGAGCCTAATGGCACATCACAGTTTATGTTGGGGTAGTTGAGCCTAATGGCACATCACAGTTTATGTTGGGGTAGTTGAGCCTAATGGCACATCACCGTTTATGTTGGGGTAGTTGAGCCTAATGGCACATCACAGTTTATGTTGGGGTAGTTGAGCCTAATGGCACATCACAGTTTATGTTGGGGTAGTTGAGCCTAATGGCACATCACAGTTTATGTTGGGGTAGTTGAGCCTAATGGCACATCACAGTTTATGTTGGGGTAGTTGAGCCTAATGGCACATCACAGTTTATGTTGGGGTAGTTGAGCCTAATGGCACATCACAGTTTATGTTGGGGTAGTTGAGCCTAATGGCACATCACAGTTTATGTTGGGGTAGTTGAGCCTAATGGCACATCACAGTTTATGTTGGGGTAGTTGAGCCTAATGGCACATCACAGTTTATGTTGGGGTAGTTGAGCCTAATGGCACATCACAGTTTATGTTGGGGAAGTTGAGCCTAATGGCACATCACAGTTTATGTTGGGGTAGTTGAGCCTAATGGCACATCACAGTTTATGTTGGGGTAGTTGAGCCTAATGGCACATCACAGTTTATGTTGGGGTAGTTGAGCCTAATGGCACATCACAGTTTATGTTGGGGTAGTTGTTGTCTTACAAGTTACAAGCAAGAAAGACAAGTCTGTCTACGGTCTCAGGCTTTAAAACTGCCCTATGGTAGGTCACTATGTTGGGGTGGGCGGGAATGCACAGGTAGCGCTTTGCCATGTGACTGACTTTGGGAAAGTTCTTTGGGTGGATCTTCCACCAGTCCAGTGGATTGGTTTCACTGTCAGCATCAGGAGGCTGAAGGGATTTTTGAAAAATCTGCCCAGTGACTTTCTCTTTTTAACTGTCAGTTGTGGTGAAGCAGCAGCAACGTCTCCCTGTGCTGGGCTTGGGTTTTCATGTCCCTCATTGACCATTTCTGAGACAGCTCTTGCTTTTATGTGGCCCACCTTCTCCTCTTTGATGTAATGTGTTTTAAACCGAGGGTCGACCATTGAGGCCATGTCCAGGAGGTCATCTTGGGCTAGATCATCATATTTCTCATTCAGATAGTCTATGACTATCGTTTTGATGGTTTGGGTGAGCTCTGTTTCACCATCATCAGGTTTCATGACCTCTTTATTGAACAGGTGTAGTACTGGCTTTAGGTAAGACACACTGACATAAGACTCACCCGACAGAGCATCTGTGAATTCTAGGAGTGGGGTCAATGCCTGGTTGATGGACTCAAGAACATCTATATCTATATCTGTATAAGTGACCAGTGCCAGGTCTTCTTGTCACTGGACAAGAGCTGTGAAATGTCTTTCTCTTACTCCAGGACTCTTTGCACCATCTTTTTACGTGATCCCCACCTGGTAGGCGACTCTGTCACCAACTTGTTCTGGGGTAGGTTGTGTTCTTTTTGAGCAACTGCCAGGTCTCTCTTCTTTTTCCACCAATAGGAAAAGGCACCTACCACTTTCTTACATACTCCAAATGCTCAATCCACCCATTTGTCTCTACCCACTCTCTCTAAGAGAAATCAAGAGATATTAATACATTTAAAAAATCACAATAATGCCTTTAGTTATGTACAAATATAATATCTAACTTAATCAGTTGATGGGAGGAAAAAAATCACATTTAGTTCACTCTAACCAATCACTTCAATATACACAATTGACTAGGTTACTTACCAATGGCCAAGTGCAGACACTGTCCAAAACATTGTAGTCGGGTCCATTTGTTGATTTGAGCAGCCTTCACCACGTTCACACCACTATCCTTTGTTATACAGACCTGTCTGCTTTGACTGAGTCCCCAGGAGGCGAGAGCGTCAATGAGCCCCTCTGCTATAGCTTCAGTTGAACCCTTTTCATCAATCATTTCTTTGTTGGAAGCTGCTCCTTCTCTATGGCTATCACTACCACTGTTTTCATCTACATCACTACCACTGTTTTCATCTACATCACTACTACTGTTTTCACCTACATCACTACCACTGTTTTCACCTACATCACTACCACTGTTTTCACCTACATCACTACCACTGTTTTCATCTACATCACTACCACTGTTTTCACCTACATCACTGCCACTGTTTTCACCAACATCACTACCACTGTTTTCATCTACATCACTACCACTGTTTTCACCTACATCACTACCACTGTTTTCACCTACATCACTACCACTGTTTTCACCTACATCACTACCACTGTTTTCACCTACATCACTGCCACTGTTTTCACCTACATCACTACCACTGTTTTCACCTACATCACTGCCACTGTTTTCACCTACATCACTACCACTGTTTTCACCTACATCACTACCACTGTTTTCACCTACATCACTGCCACTGTTTTCACCTACATCACTACCACTGTTTTCACCTACATCACTGCCACTGTTTTCACCTACATCACTACCACTGTTTTCACCTACATCACTACCACTGTTTTCACCTACATCACTACCACTGTTTTCACCTACATCACTGCCACTGTTTTCACCTACATCACTACCACTGTTTTCACCTACATCACTACCACTGTTTTCATCTACATCACTACCACTGTTTTCACCTACATCACTACCACTGTTTTCACCTACATCACTACCACTGTTTTCACCTACATCACTACCACTGTTTTCACCTACATCACTACCACTGTTTTCATCTACATCACTACCACTGTTTTCACCTACATCACTACCACTGTTTTCACCTACATCACTGCTACTGTTTTCACCTACATCACTGCCACTGGTTTCACCTACATCACTACCACTGTTTTCACCTACATCACTACCACTGTTTTCACCTACATCACTACCACTGTTTTCACCTACATCACTACCACTGTTTTCACCTACATCACTACCACTGTTTTCACCTACATCACTGCTACTGTTTTCACCTACATCACTGCCACTGGTTTCACCTACATCACTGCTACTGTTTTCACCTACATCACTGCCACTGGTTTCACCTACATCACTACCACTGTTTTCACCTACATCACTACCACTGTTTTCACCTACATCACTGCCACTGGTTTCACCTACATCACTACCACTGTTTTCACCTACATCACTACCACTGTTTTCACCTACATCACTACCACTGTTTTCACCTACATCACTACCACTGTTTTCACCTACATCACTACCACTGTTTTCATCTACATCACTATCACTGTTTTCACCTACATCACTACCACTGTTTTCACCTACATCACTACCACTGTTTTCACCTACATCACTACCACTGTTTTCACCTACATCACTGCTACTGTTTTCACCTACATCACTGCCACTGGTTTCACCTACATCACTACCACTGTTTTCACCTACATCACTGCCACTGTTTTCACCTACATCACTACCACTGTTTTCACCTACATCACTACCACTGTTTTCATCTACATCACTACCACTGGTTTCACCTACATCACTACCACTGTTTTCACCTACATCACTGCCACTGTTTTCACCTACACCACTACCACTGTTTTCACCTACATCACTACCACTGTTTTCACCTACATCACTGCCACTGTTTTCACCTACATCACTACCACTGTTTTCACCTACATCACTACCACTGTTTTCACCTACATCACTGCCACTGTTTTCACCTACATCACTACCACTGTTTTAGCCTACATCACTACCACTGTTTTCACCTACATCACTCATTGTTCGTGGTTAATATTGGCGACTCCATCACTCGAGGTGCTAAGTGGTTTTTAGTGGGCGTATACCTCTCCACGTGCATATTGTCACTTCTCCGCACGTTCCTGCTGGGTCACAGAGGTGATATGGACTGCTGTACCTAATTATTCTATATCGACATTATCGAAAATGAATCTAAAAGGTTTTTATATCGTTATTGAGGGAAGTAATTACCTCGATAATCATTGATATTGATTTATCGCCCAGCCCTACCCAACCCCCACTATTACACCCGCCCAAACCCCATCCTGTGACCTAAGAGGTATATATCAGATGCTCAACATGCTCTACTCACATCTACTGTGATGGTCCGGGCCTAAACCATGCAAAAACAACACTAGACATTATGGAACAGAAAGCTTTTACTATCTCATCCTGGAATATACAAGGCCTGAGGTCATCTGCCTTTGGCCTAAAGAGCAGGAACCCAGACTTTATCAAATAAATTGGAAATTCAGACATTGTCATCCTACAAGAAAAATGGTATAAAGGAGACAGGCCTACTGGTTGCCCTCTAGGTTACAGAGAGCTGCTAGTCTCATCCACCACCCTACCAGGTGTGAAACAGGGAAGAGACTCAGGACGTATGCTAATTTGGCATAGAGCAGACCTAACACACACTATTAAATTAGTCAAAAGAGGAACATTTTACAGAAATTAATAAGGAAATGATCTCAACAGAGAAAAATGTCCTTGTGTGCTAAATATATCCAATAGAATCTAAATGATGACAGCTTCTAAATCCTAGAGGGGGAGATCAACAATTTTCAGGCTCAGGGACATGTACTAACTAGTCTGTGGTGACCTAAATGCCAGAACTGGACAAGAACCCAACACCCTCAGCGGGACAAACACCTACCTGGAGGTGACAGCATTCCTTCCCCCATATACCCCCCTAGACACAACTACGACCACATAACCAACAAAAACGTGTCACAACTCCTGCAGCTCTGTCGGACTCTGGGTATGTACATAGTCAATGGTAGGCTTCAAGGGGGCACCTATGGTAGTTACATCTATAGCTCATCTCTTGGCAGTTGCACTGTAGACTACTTTATCACTGACCTCAACCCAGAGTCTCTTAGAGCATTCACAGTCAGTCCACTGACACCCCTATCAGATCACAGCAAAATCACACTCTAATTGAACAGAGCTATGCTCAAATCACAAGACATAAAAGCCAAAGGAACTGAATAATATTAAGAAATGCTATAGATGGAAGGAAAATAGTGTGGAAAACAACCCAAAAACCATTAGGCAACAACAAATGCAATCCCTTCTAGACAATTCCCTGGACAAAGGTTTCACTTTAATAGTGAAGGTGTAAACTTGGCAGTAGAACGCTTTCAAGCAGACAACCTAAGAAAATGAACAACAATGACAAATGGTTTGATGTATAATGCAAAAACCTAAGAAAGAAATTGAGAAACCTATCCAACCAAAAACATAGAGACCTAGAAAACCTGAGCCTACGCCTTCACTATGGTGAATCACTAAAAACAATACAAAAATACAGAATTAGCGTTTGGATATGGAAACCAAACGCGATAACAAAAGAAAGTATTTGGACATAAATAATGGACATTTTCGAACAAAACAAACATTTATTGTGGACCTGGGATTCCTGGAGTGCTTTCTGATGTAGATCATCAAAGGTAAGGGAATATTTATCCTGTAATTTCTTGTTTATGTTGACGCCATCTTTGCGGCTGTGGTGTTTTTACTTTTGAGCGCCGTCTCAGATTATTGTATGCGTTTCTTTTTCCGTAAAGTTTTTTAAAAATCTGACACAGCGGTTGCATTAAGGAGAGGTATATCTATAATGCCATGTGTATAACTTGTATTATCATCTACATTTATGTATTTCTGTTGAATGATGTGGCTATGCAAAATCACTTTATGTTTTTGGAACTAGTGAATCTAACGCGCCACTGTAAACTCAGATTTTTGTTTTTACATAAATATGAACTTTATCAAACAAAACATGCATGTATTGTCTAACATGAAGTCCTATGAGTGTCATCTGATGAAGATAATTCAAGGTTAGTGATTAATGTGATCTTTATTTCTGGTTTTTGTGAATGCTATATTTTGCTGGAAAATGGCTGTGCTTATTGTGGTTTGGTGGAGACCTTACATAATCGTTTGTAGTGCTTTCGCTGAAAAGCCTATTGGAAATCAGACACTTTGGTGGGATTAACAACGAGAATAACTTTAAAATGATATAAGACACATGTTTTAGGAATTGTAACTATGAGATTTCTGTGGTTTGAATTTGGCGCCCTCATTTTCACTGGTAGTTGCCATATCGATCCCGGTATCGGGATTGCAGCCATAACAGGTTTTAACATCATCCTCAGCTCTGACATCTTCCACAATATTTGGAACAAAGGACTGATCGCCCCAATCCACAAAAGTGGAGACAAATTTGACCCCAATAACTACCAGGGGATATGCGTCAACAGCAACCTTGGGACAATCCTCGGCATTATCATTAACAGCAGACTCGTACATTTCTTCAGCAAAAACAATTTACTGAGCAAGTGTCAAATGGGCTTTTTACCAAACTACCGTACAACAGCCCACGTATTCACCCTGCACACCCTAATTGACAAACAAACCAAAACAAAGGCAGTCTTCTCATGTCATGCTTTGTTGATTTCAAAAAAGCTTTCAACTCAATCTGGCATGAGGGTCTGCTATCCTCCACCAAATTTCAGTGGGTGCGAGACCTGGAGAGGGCTACAAGCCACAGTGTCTCGCACCCACTATGAAATTTGGTGGAGGATCGGTGAGGATCTGGGGGTGCTTCCGCAAGGCTTTAATCGGGCAGATTTGTCTTTGTGAATGACGCATGAATCAAGCCACGTGTACAAGGTTGTCCTGGAAGAAAACTTGCTTCCTTCTGCTCTGACAATGTTCCCCAAATCTGAGGATAGTTTTTTCCAGCAGGACAATGCTCCATGCCACACAGCCAGGTCAATCAAGGTGTGGATGGAGGACCACTAGATCAAGACCCTGTCATGGCCAGCCCAATCTCCAGACCTGAACCCCATTGAAAACTACTGGAATGTGATCAAGAGGAAGATGGACGGTCACAAGACATCAAACAAAGCCTGAGCTGCTTGAATATTTGCGACATGCGTGGCATAAAGTCACCCAACATCAATGTGAGAGACTGGTGGAGAGTATGCCAAGACACACGAAAGCTGTGATTAAAAATCAGGGTTATTCCACCCAATATTGATTTGTGAACTCTTCCTAAGTTAAAACATTAGTATTGTGTTGTTTAAAAATGAATATGAACTTATTTCCTTTGCATTATTTGAGGTCTGACAACACTGCATCTGTTTTTGTTATTTTGACCAGTTGTGATTTTCTGCAAATAAATGCTCTAAATGACAATATTTTTAGTTGGAATTTGGGAGAAATGTTGTCAGTCAGTAGTTTATAGAATAAAACAAAATGTTTAATTTTACCCAAACACATACCTATAAATAGTCCAACCAGAGAAACGGATCATTTTTCGTGGTCTCTCAATTATTTCCAGAGCTGTAGATCAATGAATTGGCGAGGGCACAAGAACAGTCTGCAGAACCTGGCCTCACCCTATTAGAATCTGAAGTCAAATGTCTACTGTTTGCCAATGATCTGGTGCCTCTGTCCCCAACCAAGGAGGGCCTACAGCAGCACCTAGATCTTCTGCACAGATTCTGTCAGACCTGGGCCCTGACAGTAAATCTCAGTAAGACTAAAATAATGGGGTTCCAAAAAAGGTCCAGTTGTCAGGACACCATTGCCCTAGGGCACACAAAAAAAACTATACATACCTCGGCCTAAACATCAGCGCCACAAGTACCTTCACAAAGCTGTGAACGATTTGAGAGACAAGGCAAGAAGGGTCTTCTATGCCATCAAAAGGAACATAAAATTGAACATCCCAATTAGGATCTGGCAAAAAAATATGTGAATCAGATACTTTGCCCTTCATGGTTGTGAGGTCTGGGGTCTGCTCACCAACCAAGAATTCACAAAATGGGACAACAACAAAAAATTGAGACTCTGCATGCAGAATTCTACAAAAATATAATCTGCGTACAACGTAAAACACAAAATAATGCATGCAGAGAAGAATTAGGCCGATACCCGCTAATTATCAAATCCAGAAAAGAGAAGTTAAATTCTACAACCACCTAAAGGGAAGTGATTCCCAAACCTTCCAAAACAAAGCCATTACCGACGCTATTTGGCCCTAAACAGAGAGTACCCAGTGTCAGAATACCTGACCACCATGACTGACCCAAAATTAAAGAAATCTTTGACTATTTACAAACTCAGTGAGCATAGCCTTGCTATTGAGAAAGGCTGCCGATGGCAACCTGGCTCTCAAGAGAAGACAGGCTATGTGCACACTGGCCACAAAATGGAAACTTAGCTGCACTTTCTAATCTCCTGCCAAATGTATGACCATAGAGAAACATATTTCCCTCAAATTACACAGACCTACAAATCGAAAACAAATCCAATTTTGATTAACTCTCATATCTACTGGGTGAAATACCACAATGTGCAATCACAGCAGCAAGATTTGTGACCTGTTGCCACAAGAAAGGGGCAACTAGTGAAGACCAACATAATTTTAAATACAACCTATATTTATGTTTATTTATTTTCCCTATTCCCTATTTGAACTATTCCCTATTTGAACTATTTGCACATCATTACAACACTGTATATATTAATATTTTGGAACTTTTGTGAGTGTAATGTTAACTGTTCATTATTTCACTTTTGTTTATTATCTATTTCACTTGCTTTGGCAATGGAAACATTTGTTTCCAATGCCAATAAAGCCCCTTAAATATAATTTGAATTGAAAGAGAGAAGAGAGAGAGTCTGTACTTGTGTGTGTGATCCAGCACACTCATAGGCATGGAACCAAATCAAATACATTTTTATTTGTCACATACACATGGTTAGCAGATGTTAATGCGAGAGTAGCGAAATGCTTGTGCTTCTAGTTCCGACCATGCAGTAATATCTAACAAGTAATCTGACCTAACAACTCCACAACAACTACCTTATACACACACAAGTGTAAAGGAATGAATAAGAATATGTACATAAAAATATATGAATGAGTGATGGCCGAACAGCATAGGCAAGCTGCAGTAGATGGTATAGAGTACAGTATATACATATGAGATGAGTAATGTTGGGTATGTAAATATTATATAAAGTGGCATTGTTTAAAGTGGCTAGTGATACACATCTGTGTGGGAGAGGAGAGAAAACGGTAAGAGGGGGAGAGAGAAAAAGACGACAGCGTGCTGACTGCTGTACGCTACAGTATCTGTGTCTAAAGAACCACAGTCTCCATCAGCACAGAGAGAGAGGGAGAGAAAGAGACAGCACACACACAGCTGATTGTTGGATGGGGAAATAGAAGGAGAGGAGAAGCACAAATGAGACGGCCAGGTGGAGGTGAAGGGGTGAATCACTGTGCCTCAAGGTGGTCTCCTAGTCTGACACCCGTGACCTAAATATACCCTCCTCCCCCACACACACAACAGGATTTCCGTTAGCCGGTGATAGCCAGCACTTGGCCGATCAAAAAAATTGAAAAGCTGATGAATAAAATTGCCACTTGCGAATTGTCTGGGAGCAGAAGAAAAACTCCCATTGTGAAATAATGCTGATGGAATTGAGGGAAATACCAGTCGATGTAAAAACGTTTGACTGGTCATGCTTATTGGTCTATAGGTTAATTTGCATAATTTAGTGGAATTAAATTGGCACGTTTGTACAGTATATTCTACAGTATAAAGCCTATCTTATTTATCATCACATGCTGCTGCTACTGCATCTCAAACAGAAAGGCAGGCTTCATCAGCGCATCACATTTCACCATATCCATGGAAGCAATTATTTTATATAAACTTTCTTTCATTGTCCAGTAGCCAATGGCATTATCCTAGTCATATTAGCAACCCATGCTAGTTGTTGCATATTAGATCTCCACTCTCTCTAAATTTCTAACGGATATTTTCATCTCTGTAACATGAAACCGCTCACATGTTCGGTAAGCTTTTAACCATTTTTTCCCACTAATTGCATTACGTAACGAACATTCGCGCATAGCCTACTGCCTTGTGTGCATTGCTTCCCTTATAATGTGAAGAAATAATAGTTTATCAACATTTTAAGCTAAGCTTTCTAATCTCTTGCATCAGACTCATTGCTCTTTACAGTTTTTTTTAATGTAGCCTAGGCCTACTGGTTGTACACATTTGGGATCTATCGTCCCACAACTGTCCCAGAGTCTGTTTGGAACAGGCTATTTCTTTCTAGACAAGCTGACTAATAGAATAGGTTAACATTTCTACTATGGGGGATAGTGGATTGGTATAGGCTAGTGATGTTGCTGTTCGTTACTGGTCTTATTGGCTGAGGAAAAGTAAATGTGGACAGTTATTCTAACATCTTCAAAGTGCACTTCAGAATTCAGTAAGAAGGACCGCACATTGTTGCATCCTCGACTTGCATGTTCTGTATGAATGACCATCATCTAAATGTGATTTCTGCCATTCTGAGCACCGTTGGTGGACGCCCTTATCAGGTTTTGCACCCGATGCACATGGGTCCGGTAAATTTCTCAAATGTCCGGTAAATGAAAATGATGCCGGTCAAATGTCTGGCGCCACATTTTCCTAAAGGAAACCCTGACACACACACACACACACACACACACACACACACACACACACACACACACACACACACACACACACACACACACACACACACACACACACACACACACACACACACACACACACACACACAAAGCCTCGAGCAGTCTCTCGACCTGACACACTTCATGATTAGTGTGTGTGTGGTGTGAGTATGTAGGATTACCATATGCTAACCCAAAAGCGTAAAAATAAAAAAACATTCCTCTTCACACACAAACGCTCAAGGCCCACGCTCAAGGCCCAAGGGTGAGCTGTTTCAGTATCCTACCCCACTGCCCTTTACATGACCCCATAGGGCTGGGAAACACACACAAGAACACACACACACAGGGGACTCTCCTATTTTAGCTGATTTTTAACAGGCTGTATTCAGATCAGAGCAATGAAGACAATGTGCAGTTGACATAGTGTGTACAGTCTCTGAGAGCCCTGAAATAACAAGTGAGAAGAAAATTGGACCAGAAGTTCAAAAGAAACTACTATAGGGTCATGTTTCAGCTTTGTTTTTCTTGTCTTTCTGAAAATAACAGGTGCCCACCTTCCACAGGTGCAAAATGCTTAGTCAAAACTCTCACTCCTGTTTCCTTTAATGCTTGTAGTACACTGAGGAGGGGATTTTACACGGTCAGCTGTGTCGTACATACCTCACCTTTCTGAACATGAATACAGTAGTAATCTAGATAATGTTCACCTGATTCCTGTGGAACTCTTGAAAACAGTTTTGCAGCTTAGCACCAACAACAACGACAGAATGGAGGCCTCCCGGGTGGCGCAGTGGTTAAGGGCGCTGTACTGCAGCGCCAGCTGTGCCATCAGAGTCCCTGGGTTCATCAGAGTCCTTGTCTCATCGCGCACCAGCGACTCCTGTGGCGGGCCGGGCACAGTGCGCGCTAACCAAGGTTGCCAGGTGCACGGTGTAGCCTCCGACACATTGGTGCGGATGCACGCTGTGTTAAGAAGCAGTACGGCTGGCTGGGTTGTGTATCGGAGGACGCATGACTTTCAACCTTCTTCTCTCCCGAGCCTGTACGGGAGTTGTAGCGATGAGACAAGATAGTAGCTACTACAACAATTGGATACCACGAAATTGGGGAGAAAAAAAGGGGTAAAATAAAATATATTTTTTTTTTTAAACGACAGAATGATTGTGGGTTACGCAGAAATACTTGTATGCTCAAACGGGGAAGGGCCCATTTTATACAGAGAAATTGGCATAGCAGGCAATGTAACCAATCAGAGCCCTCCTCTTAATTGTATCATTGCACATCCTGCAAATCACCAGCAGAGTATGAACGTTTTGAATCTATTTTCACATTCACACTGTTGGTAGTGCGTACAAACTGAATCATAACTCTGCTACTTTTAGAGATCCCACTTTGGAACTTTGATATGCCTGTTGACTATATTATTTTCAACAATATAGAGAAACATTAGCACATTTTATTTTTCAAAATTCCAATTAAAAAAATTAATAAAAATACTACTCATATTACAGAGCAATGCTTCATATTTATGACATATGATACAGCTTCATATGACAACAGTTCTAAAGATGAAACATTATGGAGTCTTAAAGGAGGACTAGGTAAGGCCAAAATATTAAAAGAAAAGGCCAACTTTAATACATTATTCTCATTTATGCTTTTAGATACTTTTGTATTTATAATGTATATTTGACATTTGTATGTGGACACGCTTCAAATGAGTGGATTTGGCTATTTCAGCCAAACCCATTGCTGACAGTTGTATTAAATCAAGCACACTCTATGGACAGACATTGGCAGTAGAATGGCAGCATATTATTTTTAAACTCTGCATTGTTGGGAAGGGCTCGTAAGGAGCATTTCACGGTAAAGTCGACACCAGTTTTATTCGGCGAAGGTGACAAAGAACATTTGATTCTATCTTTCTATGAGCTCTTGACATCAATTTTTATTTGTTATCCCTCTTTCCCACTTCCTTTAATCCAAACACCCCCAGCTGAATTGTTCAACTGACAGCCAACAGATACAGACCCCTGCGTTGCTGAATAGAGTCTGGCTCTTTATTGTTGGATAGATACAGTTTTGCGAGCGCACACACGCATTCACACAAAATGAATATGAAGGTAGCCCAGATGGCATGGCTTATCATTCTAATCCCTGGCACACATTATATTGACAGAGCCGCAACTGCTCTTGCTTCAGCATGGGGCTGCATGTGTGTGCGTGCATCTGTATCTTTGTGTTTGTGTGACTGCATGTGTGTGTGTGTATTTCTGAAAAAGGGTTAGACACAGGAGAACTCTCTTGATGTATGGTGTGAGACCCTTTAATATGGACCTTGTTCACACCCCCGGCCCCAGACATACAGTGACGGGGCAACTCGTCATCCAGGCACAACCATGTATTTACATTTGAGTCATTTAGCAGATGCTATTATTCAGAGCAACTTACAGTACTCGTGAGCACATATATTTACATACATATTTGGTGTGACTTCACATAATACATTAAATAGTTTGTCTCATATAAACTCAGCAAAAAAAGAAACGCCCTCTCACTGTCAACTGCGTTTATTTTCAGCAGACTTAACATGTGTAAATATTTGTATGAACATAAGATTAAACAACTGAGACAGCAACTGAACAGGTTCCACAGACATGTGACTAACAGAAATGGAATAATGTGTCCCTGAACAAAGGGGAGGAGGGGGGTCAAAATCAAAAGCAACAGTCAGTATCTGGTGTGGCCACCAGCTGCATTAAGTACTGCAGTGCATCTCTTCCTCATGGACTGCACCAGACTTGCCAGTTCTTGCTGTGAGATGTTACCCCACTCTTCCACCAAGGCACCTGCAAGTTCCCGGACATTTCTGGGGGGAATGGCCCTAGCCCTTACCGAACGACCAAACAGGTCCCAGACGTGCTTAATGGGGTTGAGATCCGGGCTCTTCGCTGGCCATGGCAGAACACTGACATTCCTGTCTTGCAGGAAATCACACACAGAACGAGCAGTATGGCTGGTGGCATTGTCATGCTGGAGGGTCATGTCAGGATGAGCCTTCAGGAAGGGTACCACATGAGGGAGGAGGATGTCGTCCCTGTAAGACACAGTGTTGAGATTGCCTGCAATGACAAGCTCAGTCCGATGACGCTGTGACACACCACCCCAGACCATGACGGACCCTCCAACTCCAAATCGATCCCACTCCAGAGTACAGGCCTCTGTGTAACGCCCATTCCTCATGCCTCCTTGCAGCATGCCTAAGGCACGTTCATGCAGATGAGCAGGGACCCTGAGCATCTTTCTTTTGGTGTTTTTCAGAGTCAGTAGAAAGGCCTCTTTATTGTCCTAAGTTTTCATAACTGTGACCGTAATTGCCTACCATCTGTAAGCTGTTAGTGTCTTAACGACCGTTCCAAAGGTGCAAGTTCATTAATTGTTTATGGTTCATTGAACAAGCATGGGAAACAGTGTTTAAACCCTTTACTAGAGGTTGACCGATTTGTCCGAATGGCCGATTAATTAGGGCCGATTTCAAGTTTTCATAACAATCGGAAATCGGTATTTTTGAGTGCCGATTTGCCGTTTTTTAATTTATTTTTTATACCTTTATTTAACTAGGCAAGTCAGTTAAGAACACATTCTTATTTTCAATGATGGCCTAGGAACGGGGCGGCAGCGTAGCCTAGTGGTTAGAGCGTTAGACTAGTAACCGGAAGGTTGCGAGTTCAAACCCCCCGAGCTGACAAGGTACAAATCTGTCGTTCTGCCCCTGAACAGGCAGTTAACCCACTGTTCCCAGGCCGTCATTGAAATAAGAATATGTTCTTAACTGACTTGCCTGGTTAAATAAAGGTAAAAAAAAAATATATTTTTTTAAATAAATAAAAATGCCTCGTTCAGGGGCAGAAAGACAGATTTTCACCTTGTCAGCTCGGGGGATCCAATCAGTTAACTAGTCCAACACAATAACGACCTGCCTCTCTCTTGTTGCACTCCACAGGGAGACTGCCTGTTGCGCCAAGGTAAGTTGCTAGCTAGCAGTAAACTTATCTTATAAAAAACAATCAATCATAGTCACCAACTACACATGGTTGATGATATTACTAGATATTATCTAGCGTGTCCTGTGTTGCATATAATCTGACTGAGCATACAAGTATCTAAGTATCTGACTGAGCGGTGGTAGGCAGAAGCAGGCGTGTAAACAGCACTTTCGTGCGTTTTGCCAGCAGCCCTTCGTTGTGCGTCAAGCATTGCACTGTTTATGACTTCAAACCTATCAACTCCCGAGATGAGGCTGGTGTGACCGAAGTGAAATGCCTGGCTAGTTAGCGCGCACTAATAGCGTTTCAAACGTCACTCGCTCTGAGCCTTGGGGTGATTGTTCCCCTTGCACTGCATGGGAAACGCTGCTTCGATGGTGGCTGTTGTCGTTGTGTTGCTGGTTCGAGCCCAGGGAGGAGCGAAGAGAGGGACGGAAGCTATACTGTTACACTGGCAATACTAAAGTGCCTATAAGAACATCCAATAGTACTCCTATAATTCCTATAATAACTACAACCTAAAACTTCTTACCTGGGAATATTGAAGACTCATGTTAAAAGGAACCACCAGCTTTCATATGTTCTCATGTTCAGAGCAAGGAACTGAAACGTTAGCTTTCTTACAAAGCACATATTGCCCTTTTACTTTCTTCTCCAACACTTTTTGCATTATTTAAACCAAATTGAACATGTTTCATTATTTAGTTGAGGCTAAATGGATTTTGATGTATTATACTAAGTTAAAATAAGTGTTAATTTAGTATTGTTGTAATTGTCATTATTACAAATACTTAAAAAAAAAAAAAAAATTTAATCGTCCGACTAATCGGTACTGGCTTTTTGGGTCCTCCAATAATCGGTATCGGTATTGGAAAATCATAAATCGGTTGACCTCTACCCTTTACAATGATAATCTGTGAAGTTATTTGGATTTTTATGAATTATCTTTGAAAGACAGGGTCCTGAAAAAGGGACATTTCTTTTTTGCTGAGTTTACATGACCTCTGTGGAATGAACAGCATGACATACAGACAGTATGAATGGGCAGAATTTATGATGTCACTGACTACTCTGCTTGTGTCAACCAACCTCAATCATAAACATAGCATTCCACCTACAGTACCCAAGATATACTCCAAACTCCTCAACACTACTACAACCTACTAACATTACAACCTACCACCCCAACACAGTGTGGACAAGCCTCAACCACTTACACACATCTCTCACCTCCAACCTTTATATTTCCCCAGGTCTCAAAATCTGTTACTCGGCCCTAATCCTTCTAAGAGAGAGTAACTATCCCCCTACTCGACTAAAAATGTAAACCGTTTATAGCATACGCTTCCCCTCACATCAGTTCCACCACTTTCCGTTACGGAGACTAAATGACCGCCGCCATAGACATCAAACAAGATCTAGAGCATAGATGCCTTAAATAGGCCTGTCAGCTGGCTCCAGTGTCTTAACAGGCAGAGAAAGTGAGTTTACGTTACATGTGGTGCCAGTCCACTTGGCACAGGTTAGCTAACAGCTAACAGGTACATTAGCATTGAGCTGGTTGTCGTGGCAGCAGAAAGGGCTGAGGCCTATGACGTTTATGATTCCTAGTTCCTGATAAGAGCCATGATGTAGTGGTCCTTCTGTGGCTCAGTTGGTAGAGCATGGCGCTTGTAACGCCAGGGTAGTGGGTTCGATTCCCGGGACCACCCATACGTAGAATGTATGCACACATGACTGTAAGTCGCTTTGGATAAAAGCGTCAGCTAAATGGCATATATTATTATTTATTATTATTATAAGGGTTATTCCTGAGAAAGTTTGTCAAGGACTGATGTGGGTTACAGAGAGTTACAGAGGAGTTCTGAGAAGTTATGGATAAGACAGGGTCTTCCTCCTCCTCAGTGACTTGGCTCTGTCTTGATAGAGAGGTATGAGTTCATTATCAGTTCCAGTACGCACCCAGGACATCTCTCAGAGACAGGTTAGCCACCCAGACAGGTACAGATAGGAACACACGAAGACATAAACAAGACATGATGTGACCTTGGCTAGATCTTCCTCTCCCTCACACAGTCTATCTCCGTTTCCTCCTACTTCCTCACCCACACACTCTCTCTCTCTCCCTCAACCTTCCTCCCTCACTGTTGTGTCTGTGTTGGCCTTGGACTGTCATATGACTGAGTCCATCCTGCATCCTCTTGTGGAACGTGTACCACTTGAAGAAATCAGGACGTGTCTCTGCCTGTATCCAGACCCATGGGTCTCCTCCTACAGTGTGTCCTGTTGGACAGACCTCCCAGGGTTTTCCCATCCTGAGGCCAGCTTCCAAGGAAACTCTACAGCGTTCCTGCTGTCACCTCTGGGAACTGATCCAGCCAAAATGAACACTTCCTGAAACATGATACTTTCATCAAACCACAGGGAAATTTAAGAGGACTGGGGAATGAGAGAAAGAAACTGTTCAACTGTTCACGCACTCACAAAACACACACAAAAACACCCGTTAACTTGCAACTTCCTGTGCTGTACAAAGTATCCACATCAACTCTCTACCACATGACATGAGTGTGACTTCAGACCAATCACCTGACACTGTTTGACTGAAACAGGAAGACACATGGGACGTGTCCACCTATCAGTGTCAACACTGACCTCTAGTCCAATGAAACAGACCCAAAAAATGCCTGTCTTCTGCCATGACTGTAATCTAATGAATTCTAGTGCTGATTCATAGTTGTTGATGTGTATAATTATCATTGTCAATCAAATGCTATCCAGCAAGAGAACATCTGGCACCAATAATCATCTTAAGAGTGTTAGCATCTATATCCACAGATTTCACACCACTCTAAATCCCTGCTGATAAACGGTGCCCCCACACATTGACTCTGTACCGGCACCCCCTGTATATAGCCTCGCTATTGTTATTTTACAGCTGCTCTTTAATTATTTGTTACTTTCATTTCTTAATCTTATTTATTTTTTATTCTTTAAACTGCATTGTTGGTTATTAAGGGCTTGTAAGTAAGCATTTCACTGTAAGGTCTACTACACCTGTTCTATTCATCACAAGCGATAAATACAATTTGATATCACATTCCTCTGCTTGAGGGCCTACCCACTTACACACACTGTTTTCTGTTTCTCCTGTCTCTCTCTCTTACACACACACACACACACACACACACACACACACACACACACACACACACACACACACACACACACACACACACACACACACACACACACACACACACACACACACACACAGGTCAGGCCTGTTCATGTGAGTCCCACTCTAGTATGGTAGAGGAACAGGCTGGTCATTGAGGTCGTCACAAAGGTTAACATTATCTCCACCGTGGGCACACTGTGGCCCTCATACTGGACTGAGGAATCTGGAGAATCAGCAGCTCAGACACACACACACACACTCAGATAGACACAGTATACACAAACACTGCATTCATGAACATAGCTATTCCCACTAACCTGATAACATTCGTAAACACACAGTCACATAATGTGTGTACAAACACATTGTTTCTGTAATATAAAATAATATAGCCATCGTTAACAGTATCCACTGGGCACACACTTGTTAAATCAACGTTGTTTCCACGTAATTTCAATGAAATTACATTGAACCAAAATGGAATATACATTGAATTGACATTTGTGCCAATGGGTATGTACCGATGTATAGGACTACTCCCATCAGGGCCATTCAGTAAGAACCAGCTCTAAAACTCCCTGTACTGCTGTTCTGTTTAACTGTTCTGTTCCAGCTGCATCCTCAGGCCCTGCAGGAAGAGGCCTCTCCCTCTAGCTCTAATGACAGGGTCTGTGCCACACACATACACGCACACACACACGCATGGAGGCACTAACACACATACTTCAGGTTCACAAACAATGTTCACAAATACACACACCACAGTGATATAAAAAGCCTATCCTGAGAACCAGTGTAGCCACACAGTACACTGCATGCAGCAGTACAGTCTGCGGGAACCATCTCATTATGAAATTACCGGAGAAGCAGAGTTCTAACTCACTGAACTGTAAGACAGCTTAGTTCAAAAAGCCTTAGCCTATCTCCATAGCCCCTAGCAGTCACATCAAAACCAGTGGCTCCACCAACATCTCCTCATCAAACAACACTTTTCCCTAGGGAACCCATAGGGACTAGGGTCTAGGGCTGACTTACTGGTTTGGTTTATCATCAGTGTGACCGACCTATGGAAAGTACACTACCAGGCCAAGATGGGAAGAAAGAGAGGGAGAAAATATACTGTATGTTAATGAGTGAAGAAGGATTAAAAGGCTTGCTTCTGTATGTGACTGTGACCCTAAATGAACGCCCCACAGCACCGTGGCTGAAAGGACCCAGACGACCGACAGAGAGACCGCGCTGCGTTTCATTTCACACCAAGTGGTTTTTACTGAAAGCAGCTGAAAGACTGCCTGCCTGGGACAAAAACAGGCCCGTATGAGCCAGCAGCAGGATATGGGATAAAGTTCAGTGAACTGTACTACACAGGGAGAAGGCTAGACCATTACCTCATCACTAGCTCACTTTGTAGTACAAACATAAAAGGGGTGTGAGGATAGAGCTGCGAGAAACTGGTAAGATGATATGATTAGTGTGACGTCAGTTACAACATAGGATGCCTACTATGCAGTGGTGGTCTCTTGACTTAAGTATGAATAGATGTGATTAAATCAGAATATACACTCACCAACAAATGTATTAGCACGAAATTGATCACTCCTATAGACAGTGAGTCAGATGGCCATGGCTTGTATATAAAGCAGGCAAAAAGGCATCTATGCATTCAGTTACTGTTTGATTGAATGTTAGAATGACTGTAAGGCTGTTCACGCACGACAGTGTCTAGGGTTTACTGAGAACGGTGCAACAAACAAAAATCATCCAGTCAGCGGCAGTCCTGTGAGCAAAAACAGCTCGTTGACGAGAGATTGAAGGAAAATGGCAAGAATCGTGCAAGCTAACAGGTGGGCCACAAACAGACAAATAACGGCACAGTACACGAGTGGTGTGCAGAACGGAATTTCACAACACACAACTCGTCGGTCCTTGTCACGGAAGGCTAATGCCGCAGATGACCACACCGGATTCCACTCCTATCAGCTAAAAACAAGAAAAAGCCTCTCCAGTGGCACGCGATCACCAACACTGGACAACTGGCCTGACGAATGCTATTGTGTCATGATGGCAGAGTCAGGTTTTGGCGTAAGCAGCATGAGTCCATAAACCCATCCTGACTGGTGTCAACAATACAGGCTGGTAGTGGTGGTTTACTGGTGTGGAGAAGGTTTTCCTGGCAAATGTTAGGTCCCTTGATACCAATTGAGCAATAAACGCTTCCGACACCTTGTGGAATCCATTCCCTGAATAAGCCATTCTGGAGGCAAAGGGTGGTCCGAACCGGTACTAGATGAGTGTGCCGGATAAACTGTCTGGTGAGTGTACATTACATGACTCCTTGTGTGCAATTCTGTGTGTAGGCGTTCATGGTACATTTTGCGTACCTTCAGATATTTTAAGTAGAAATTGTGCACCAATATTTTAAAAACCTGTTATATTAAATTAAGTTTCATTCGATATATACCACATGGAAAATTCAATAACTTTCTAAAATGCTTCCTAATGTACGTCATCATTTTTTTTAAAGGCTTCTAGGAAGATTTTATCCCACTTAACCCCAAAATGTATTTATGCTTTCACCATCATTGTAAAGCTCTAGTTATGTTTTTGCTTTGACGGTCATTTCTGAAGATTGAGATTTATTTTCTGTGATTAACTTACTTTGGTCCCTCATTTTAAGGTCAACCCTGTTACCTGAACTGAACTCTCATTTTAATATGGTAAAACTGATATTTAAAAAAAAGAGTTTTCTCAAAAGAAACTTTGAACGTAATAGTAAAACCATAGTGTATTTGTGTTTATTATGGATCCCCCATTACTCTCCCTGGGGTCCAGCAAAATTAAGGCAGTTTATACCATTTTAAAAACATTACAATACATTCACAGACCATGTGCCGTCAGGCCCCTAATCCACCACTACTACATATATACAGTACAAAATCCATGTGTGTATAGTGCGTATGCTATCGTGTGTGTGTATGCATGTGTCTGTGCCTATGTTTGTGTTGCTTCCCAGTCGCCGTGTAAGAACCAACGCTGGAGATGAGAAGCAGGTATGGGGAGTCAACATTTAATTAGGAACGGACATAGAACAGGACAGGAACAGCGTCAGCACCGGGTAACATAAGGTCATACAACAATTAATGCCGCAGCAGGGAACAGAGCTGGGGAACTGATAAATATAGGGGAGGTAATAAAACAGGTGATTGAGGCCAGGTGAGTCCAATGAATCGCTGATGCGCGTGACGAGGGAAGCAGGTGTGCGTAATGATGGTGGCAGCCTGGGGGGAGAGAGCGAGAGCAGGCGTGACACCCGCTGTTCCATAAGGTGTTTTTTAAAATCTGTTTTTTTAAACCAAATGACTTGATATGAATAGAGTTCCATGTAGTCATGGCTCTATTTAGTACTGTGCACCTTCCATAGTGTAAAGCCAGGTGAGTTGGTTCTACTGTTACTCATAGATAGTCTAGAATGTTTTAAACAAGTTTGGTGAAGCTTGCATTCAATAGCCCCTCCCTGTTGCACACAAGCTTCTATTCCCCCTGTGACAAGAGGATGGCTGATTTAAGAAAACCTCAACCCTGTTATGTCAACCCTGGTACTTAGTACAATATTTTTTATGCGTTGAGATGAGAACTTGCTTTTTATGAAGTTGACCACGTGCTCTTTATGACAGAATATTAAAATGAGGGGAAATTAAGTTTTTTTTTACCAAGTTACACCACCCAACATGTACTATTTTCATGGAACAACCCGTATGATGTGTAGGTGTACTGTATTTGTGCATGAGGCCCTATATGGGTAAAAATGTATAGATGGTGTGACACAGCTTATGGGAAAGGAGAGAGAAAGAGCTACAGAGTGAGAAAAAGATTGATTGAAACACTGTGTACAGTAGTAGAACTGTGTGGGTGGACGTGCTCCTGTTATCATCAACAAATATGCATCTCTGCATCCGACCATACGTGTGCGTACTCCCTGTAGCTGTAACCCATAGCGGATGCCCAGAGGAATGAGTCGTACTCCCACAACAATTCTAAATGACCTGATTGCCAGCCACGGTCCATCTGCTGCGTCTCTTCTAAAAACACTCCATACTGTAACTCAAAACACACCCTCTTTCTCGCTCTCATTCTCTCTCACACAATCACTCTCTCATACCACTATGATAGCAGCATGCATGTAACAGAGCAATGTCAGAACACCCACACATGCAGGCTCCCACACATGCAGGCTCCCACACACTCTCGTAAAATATACATATACAGTGGGGTCCGAAATGATTGACACCGTTGAAATAGATGAGCAAAAATGACTATCAAATAAATAATAAAAATACTGAGCTATATGTACGCTCCCAAAAAATTGGGAAATTTAGGAGCAACAACGGCTCAGCCGCGTTGTGGTAAGCCACACAAGCTCACAGAATGAGGCCGTCGAGTGCTGAAGTGCGTCAAAATCGCCTGTCCTCGGTTGCAATATTTACTGCTGAGTTCCAAACTGCCCCTGGAAGCAACATCAGCGCAATAAATATTTGTCGGGTGCTTCATGAAATGGGTTTCCATGGCCCAGCAGCCGTGCACAAGCCTAAGACCACCATGCACAATAACAAGCATCGGCTGGAGTGGTGTAAAGCTCACCGCCATTGGACTGGCGCAGTGGAAACACGTACTCTGGAGAAATGGATCACGTTTCACCATCTGGCAGTCCGAAGGACAAATGGGTTTGGCGGATGCCAGGAGAACACTACCTGCCTCAATGCAATGCATAGAGCCAACTGTAAAGTTTGGTGGAGGAGGAATAATGGTCTGGGGCTGTTATTAATGGTTCAGGCTATGCACCTTAATTCCAGTGAAGGGAAATTTTAACGCTACAGCATAGAAGGACATTCTAGACGATTCTGTGCTTCCAACTTTGTGGCAACAGTATGGGAAGGCCCTTTCCTGTTTCAGCATGACAATGCCCCTGTGCACAAAGCGAGGTCCATACAGAAATGGTTTGTCGAGATCGGTGTGGAAGAACTTGACTGGCCTGTAGAGCCCTGACCTCAACCCCATCGAACACCTGGGATGAATTGGAACGCCGACTGCGAGCCAGGCCTAATCGCCCAACATCAGTGCTCAACCTCACTAATGCTCTTGTGTGAAGGCTTCCCAGAAGAGTGGAGGCTATTATAGCAGCAAAGGGAGGACCAACTCCATATTAAAGCCCATGATTTTGGAATGAAATGTTCGATGAGCAGGTGTCCACATACCGCTGATCATGTAGTGTATTTTGTTTAACAAGTAATACTTTTTTTTTCTCAAAACAAGGTAGGGGCCAAAGTATTGACACCCCTGTTTTCAATACATTTCATTACCTAACCTTGAGAGGATAAATGGCACTGACCCTTTTTCTAAAATGTTTTTTATTTATTTGGAGAACACACTGAGGGGGCTCTTAGAGCATTCCTCCATACAGAATCCTTCCAGATACTTGATATCCTTCGTCTGCACTTATGGACTGCCCTCTTCAATTCAAACCACATGCTATCAATAAAATCTTTCTCTGAGCAATTGCATCAGTATAAAATAACATAATTTCCCTATTTTTTTGGAGCGTACAATATAGCTCAGTATTATTATTTATTTTATACAGTCATTTTTGCTCATCTTTATCAATGGTGTCAATAATTTCGCACCCCACTGTATTGTTGGCTACTTTATTCTACATCACAACACAGATCATATGAACTTTTCAAGACATTCTCTTCTCATTTCTACCTGTACAACAAGATGTGAAATAACCTCATCAGTCTTCTGTTCACCTCAAAACTCATAGACAAGGCTGGATCCAATTTGCGTGTGGAACTCTGACTTTCACGTCAATCCTACATTGATGTCAGTGAGAGATGTGCATGAAAATGTACATTTGTGCTAAGATTTTGATTCAATAGTAAACAACACAGTTTGGACTATCGTGGCACTGGCCTTTCTAAACACACAGAATATGTGGGTGCTCTAATAAGCCATCCACTGAAGGTGTCCTGGTTTAGTAAAGGTGTCCCAGTGTAGTAAACTAGGGCAGAAACCAGAAATAATATCTGACTCTAGCCTCTTCAAAGAGAATCACGTAGGCCAGGTCCCTAAAGGTACACCCAGCCTCACAGCTGATTTACTACAGACCGGGAGGGTGTTTATCTGGGCTACCGTATCTGGGTCAGTCTCTGATACACAGGACAGCCAGCAGTAAGAATCTAGGCTGGTGGAGGAGTCACACATTGCAGAATGTGAGGCATTGTTGTACTCTCTTCACGACTGTATTGATGTGTTTAGACCATTTTTTATTTCATTTGATCCCCAGTGATGTGGACACCAAGGAACTTGAAGCTCTTGACCTGCTCCACTACAGCCCCACCAAGTAGTCCACGATCAGTTCTTTTGTCTTGCTGACGTTGAGTGAGAGGTTGTTGTCCTGACACCATACTGCCAGGTTTCTGACCCACTCCCTATAGATTGTCTCTTTGTCGTAAGTGATAAGGCCTTCCACCGTCGTGTCACCGCCAAACTTAATGGTGGTGTTGGAGGCGTGCGCGGCCATGCAGTAGTGGGTGAACAGGAATAACAGTACTCACCCTTGATGGGCCCACGTGTTGAGCATCAGAGTGGCGGATGTGTTTTTGCCTACCCTCACCACCTGGCGGGTGTCCGTTCAGGAAGTCCAGGATCCAGTTGCAGAGGAAGGTGTTCAGTTCCAGGGTCCTTAGTTTATTGATGAGTTTGGAGTGCACTATGGTGTTGAACACTGAGCTCTAGTCAATGAACATTTGCACATTGGTGTTTCTTTTGTCCAAGTGGGAAAGGGCAGTGTGGAGTGCAATAGTGATTGCATCATCAGTGGATCTGTTGGGGGCGGTATGTGAATTAGAGTGGGTCCAGGGTGTCTGGGATGATGTTGATGTGAGCCATGACCAGCCTTTCAAAGCCCTTCATGGCTATAGATGTGAGTGCTACGGGACATAGTCATTTTGACAGGTAACCTTTGTGTTCTTGGGCAAAGGGCTGCTTGAAACATGTAGGTATTACTGACTAGGTCAGGGAGAGGTTAAAAATGTCAGTGAACACATTTGCCAGCTGCTCTGAAAAATACATTAAACAAAATACTTCAGAGCCAAACATTTACAAACATTTAAAAAACGTTAATATGTAGTTTGTTTCTATCTATCAGTTACAAATACATGTCAGTACATACAACAAGTAGGTCACGTGGGAGAGGCTTTGTGCTGTGAGGTGTTGCTTTTAGCGGTCAACCGATTAATCGGCATGAACGATTAAATAGGGGCGATTTTCAAGTTTTCATAACAATCGGAAATCGGTATTTTTGGGCGCTGATTTGTCGATTTAAAAAAAATAACTTTTTTTTATACCTTTTTATTTAACTAGGCAAGTCAGTTAAGAACACATTCTTATTTTCAATGATGGCCTAGGAACGGTGGGTTAACTGCCTTGTTCAGATTGAACATGTTTCATTATTTAGTTGAGGCTAAATGGATTTTGATGTATTATACTAAGTTAAAATAAGTGTTCATTCAGTAATGTTGTAATTGTCATTATTACAAATAAAGAAATAAAGAAATAAAAATCGGCCCATTAGTCGGGTTCGGCTATTTTGGTCCTCCAATAATCGGAATCGGCGTTGAAAAATCATAATCGGTCGACCTCTAGTTGCTTTATATGTTTTTTGTAACCAGGTTTGCTGTTCACTTGTGCTTTATAAGATGGAAGGGAATTCCATGCATGAATTCCAAATTCATGAATTTGTTCTGAACCTTGGGACTGTGAAAAGACCCCTGGTGGCATGTCTGGTGAAGTAAGTGTGTGTGTGTGTGTGTGTCAGTTCTGTATGTAAGTTGCCTATGCAAACAATTTAGAATATTCAACACATTAATGTTTATTATAAAAACAAGAAGCGATGCAGTCTTTCCTCAACTCTCAGCCAAGACAGTCTGGCATGCATATTATTGATATTCGCCCTCTGATTATAATGAAGAGCAAGACATGCCACTCTGGTCTGGGCCAGTTGCAGCTTTCTTTGCAGCACTTGACCATATGACTGGACAATAATCAAGATAGAGAGAAGATGAAGATGAAACTAGAGCCTGCAGGACTCAACAGCCACACCATTCATTACCAGATTCAGCTGAGGTCTAGAACTTAGAGAATGATTTGTACCAAATACAATGCTCTTAGTTTTAGATATTTTCCGGACCTGTTTATTACTGGCCACCCATTCTAAAACTGACTGCAACTCTTTGTTTAGGGTTGCAGTGATTTCTCTAGCTGTGGTTGCTGTCGTGTATAGGGTTGAGTCATCAGCATACACGGACACACAGGCTTTGTTTAATGCCAGTGGCAGGTCATTGGTGAAAAATGGAATAAAGTAGAGGGCCAAGAGAGCTGCCCTGCGATATACCACACATGATTAACATTAAAGAAGTGTCCATTAAAGAAACCCCTCTGTGTTCTATTAGATACAGTGAGCTCCAAAAGTATTGGGACAGTGACACATTTTTGTTGTTTTGGCTCTGTACTCCAAAACTTTGGATTTGAAATTATACTAGGTTAAAGGGTATGTTCATTCATAGCGGGTCAACTGTTTAGAAATTACAGCACGTTTTGCACATAGTCCACCCTGTTTTAGGGTATTAAAGTAGTAAAAAGTTAAGTATTTGTTTCCCATATTCATAGCACACAGTGACTACATCAAGCTTGTGACTTTATAAATGTGTTAGACATTTGCTGTTTGTTTTGGTTGTTTCAGATTATTTTGTGTCCAATAGAAATTAATGGTAAATAATGTAATGTAATTTGAGTCACTTTTATTGTTACTTAAGAATATAATATGTTTTTAAACACTTATACATTAATGTGGATGCTACCATGAATATGTATAATCCTGAATGAATTGTGAATAATGAGTGAGAAAGTTACAGACGCACAAATATCATACCCCGAAGACATGCTAACCTCTCACCATTACAATAACAGGGGAGACTAGCATTTGGGGTGGGGGTATGATATTTGTGCATCTGTTTACATCACATACACTATCAAGCATTTCACACAGATTATCTAGATACTGACTGTTAGGCCACAAAATGCTATAGCAACACCCTAAAAGAATAGACTTTAGATGAGGCAGGTGAACCTGCGACCACAACACTTCAATAACACTTGACATGAGATCTTCTGTAATCATTACAGGGATATGACTCTGAATATATACGGCAACAACATCCCCATAGGCATTCCTGTCTCTTCTGTAGATGCTATATCCTTGCATTGCTACTGCTGTATCATCAAAGGAATTATCTAAGTGAGTCTCAGAAATGTCTTATATATGAATGTTATGTTATTGATTTCATGAACCTTATATTTAAGGCTTCATACAGTGGGGCAAAAAAGTATTTAGTCAGCCACCAATTGTGCACGTTCTCCCACTTAAAAAGATGAGAGAGGCCTGTAATTTTCATCATAGGTACACTTCAACTATGACAGACAAAATTAGAAAAAAAATCCAGAAAATCACATTGTAGGACTTTTTATGAATTTATTTGCAAATTATGGTGGAAAATATGTTTTTGGTCACCTACAAACAAGCAAGATTTCTGGCTCTCAAAGACCTTCCTTCTTTAAGAGGCTCCTCTGTCCTCCACTCGTTACCTGTATTAATGGCACCTGTTTGAACTTGTTATCATTATAAAAGACACCTGTCCACAACCTCAAACAGTAACACTCCAAACTCCACTATGGCCAAGACCAAAGAGCTGTCAAAGGACACCAGACACAAAATTGTAGACCTGCACCAGGCTGGGAAGACTGAATACTTTTTTGACCCACTGTATATTAATATGGCTATTTTTAGCCCTTTCCTGGGTAGCTTATCAGAGATAGACATAATATGGAAAAGAACAATCAAAACAAGAAAAAAAACATTACTCAGCATCAAACAGTTGGTGTGTGTAAGTATGTGTGTGCTGAGGGGTTGAAGCTACGAACCCACAGGCTCGGCTCTCTCAGCTTTTGGGAGGGAGGGTGGACAATGAACCTGGCATAGCGGATGTAAACAATGTCCTCACGTGCTCTGCCAGCTTTGATGGCCGGGATAAGTTCTTTCCTCTTCTGGCGCACAGCTTCAGGATAGTCCTCATAGTTCTGTTCAAGTTCTTTACAGAACAGCTACCTTGTCCTTGAACCTCAGGAACTTGACCACTATCGGCTTGGGCCTGTCACCTGGACCAGTTGTGGGTTTTCTAGTCCTGTGTGCGCGCCCCACCTCAATCTTCCTGTGGTCCATCTTCAGTTTCTCAGTGATCATTTCCCTCACTATGTCCTCAGACTCCATCCAGATCTCATGTGGAGATTCTGCAATTCCTTCCACAACAATGTTGTTTCGACTTGATTGTCCCTCAAGATAATCTGATTTCATTGTTATCATGTATTCACATACAGAACTGAAGTCCTCTCTTAATGCCTTACAGATTGCTGTCATCCTGCTATTCTCCTGTTTAAACTCATCGAGCTGACCCTAGGAGAACAGTGTTGCTGCCTCGAAGCAAGAATAGAAGGCATTTAGCTCATCTGGTAGGCTCGCGTAACTGGGCAGCTCACAGCTGGGTTTCCTTTTGTAATCCGTTATAGTTTCCAAGTCCTGCCATATCAAACGAGCGTCGGAGCCGGTGTAGTATAATTTGAACTTAGTTCTGTATTGACTTTTTCCCTATTGGTTGGCTCGTTGGAGGGTGTAGCAGGACTTTTTATATCCATCCGGGTTAGTGTCCCACTCAAGTTATTTTAACTTCATTTTTCATTAGTAATAGTTTAAACAAAACAAATGTTTCTATAACACCACCAATGATGTTACTGGTTACTGATGTTACTTACCAACAGTGACAAATCTTCAGACTATTCTATTAAAACCAGCAGGAACACTAACAGTAGTGACAAATCTGCAAAAAATATAGACTATCTAAAATGGTGACCACAGTAGCTCAAACCACACTTAAATAAATATATACACTGCTCAAAAAAATAAAGGGAACACTTAAACAACACAATGTAACTCCAAGTCAATCACACTTCTGTGAAATCAAACTGTCCACTTAGGAAGCAACACTGATTGACAATACATTTCACATGCTATTTTGCAAATGGAATAGACAACAGGTGGAAATTATAGGCAATTAGCAAGACACTCCCAATAAAGGAGTGGTTCTGCAGGTGGTGACCACAGACCACTTCTCAGTTCCTATGCTTCCTGGCTGATGTTTTGGTCACTTTTGAATGCTGGCGGTGCTTTCACTCTAGTGGTAGCATGAGACGGAGTCTACAACCCACACAGGTGGCTCAGGTAGTGCAGCTCATCCAGGATGGCACATCAATGCGAGCTGTGGCAAGAAGGATTGCTGTGTCTGTCAGCGTAGTGTCCAGAGCATGGAGGCGCTACCAGGAGACAGGCCAATACACCAGGAGACGTGGAGGAGGCCATAGGAGGGCAACAACCCAGCAGTAGGACCGCTACCTCCGCCTTTGTGCAAGGAGGAGCAGGAGGAGCACTGCCAGAGCCCTGCAAAATGACCTCCAGCAGGCCACAAATGTGCATGTGTCTACTCAAACGGTCAGAAACAGACTCGATGAGGGTGGTATGAGGGCCTGACGTCCACAGGTGGGGGTTGTGCTTACAGCCCAACACCGTGCAGGACGTTTGGCATTTGCCAGAGAACACCAAGATTGGCAAATTCGCCACTGGAGCCCTGTGCTCTTCACAGATGAAAGCAGGTTCACACTGAGCACATGTGACAGACGTGACAGAGTCTGGAGACGCCGTGGAGAACGTTCTGCTGCCTGCAACATCCTCCAGGTTTGGCGGTGGGTCAGTCATGGTGTGGGGTGGCATTTCTTGCAAGAGGAAGGCATTGATACTATGGACTGGCCCGCCCGTTCCCCAGACCTGAATCCAATTGAGCACATCTGGGACATAATGTCTCGCTCCATCCACCCACGCCATTTTGCTCCACAGACTGTCCAGGAGTTGGCGGATGCTTTAGTCCAGGTCTGGGAGGAGATCCCTCAGGAGACCATCTGCCACCTCATCAGGAGCATGCCCAGGCATGGTCGGGAGGTCATACAGGCACGTGGAGGCCACACACACACTACTGAGCCTCATTTTGACTTGTTTTAA
This sequence comes from Oncorhynchus keta, assembly GCF_023373465.1. Taxonomy (NCBI): domain Eukaryota; kingdom Metazoa; phylum Chordata; class Actinopteri; order Salmoniformes; family Salmonidae; genus Oncorhynchus; species Oncorhynchus keta. The sequence goes on along the minus strand of NC_068427.1, from coordinate 30,750,711 downwards.
GGACATTACATCAAAGTTGGATCAGCCTGTAGTGTGGTTTTCCACTTTAATTTTGAGTGTGACTCCATATCCAGACCTCCATGGGTTGATAAATTTGATTTCCATTGATCATTTTTGTGTGATTTTGTTGTCAGCACATTCAACTATGTAAAGAAAAAAGTATTTAATAAGAATATTTCATTCATTCAGATCTAGGATGTGCTATTTTAGTGTTCCCTTTATTTTTTTGAGCAGTGTATATAGACACAGATACACATATATTTGACACATGCTTCACAAACAACAGGTGTAGACTAACAGTGAACTGCTTACTTACGGGCCCTTCCTATCCAAATAATTAACCTGACATAAAGAGATGTTGAGGCGTAATGCCCTCCTCTCTGCCTACCTATTCCATACTGATGCTGTCGAGTGATGATGAGGTCACCACATATGAGGCCCAGCAGAGTCTGCTGCTACCTGTAGAGCCGTGACAGCCTCAGAGCAGCGGGTGGGAAACAAGCTCCTCTCCTACTGCTCTACACTGGTCAGTGCTGGTCTGGATCATGGTGTTACTGTCTGTGTGACGTATTGTGTCTGAGGGATGTGGCACACAGGCAGGTCTGTACCTTACAGAGGTCAGAAGCCATCCCAGCCCCTCCCCGCCTGGCTCATTGTGTGGAAGGGCAGCAGCTAAAGCCATTTCCTGACTGGGAAACACAGTAACACTTCCCCCTGCATCCCCCCTACAACCCCCATACACCCAACCCTACATCACAGCACCATAATCCTCCCTTCCCTTACTGCAATTTGTCATCCCTCCCTCCCTGCATCGACTTAAGAGGACACGTGACTCGAAGAACAATAGGAGATACAGTAACTGACCCTTCAAAACGGGTTTCAGGTGACACCTTACACCAGTTGCTGAAGGAGAGGACTGTGTTCTGTTCTGTCGGTGTCTGTGCGCGTAACTCCCCCAGTTCATGGATCTTTATAGGAGGGCACTACTCCAGAGCCACTACAGTACTACTGACCAAGAGGTGATACTGTTTGTGTGTACCAGGCTAAAATAGCTATTTTATGAAGGTGCTATCTGCTGTACTCATCTTCCCTCATGCCTCCATAGAACAGAGGTTTGAACCCAGCCTGTGGAGCGTGAAACACAAAAACAGACACTCATATCCGCCAGATGAGAACCTCTACCTCTCACTCTCACTATCCATCTTTCTACTGCTCTCCATCTGTCACTCTCCTTCCATTTCCCTCTGACATATCCTTCAAGGCACACGTTTTGTTATTTTCCCTAGCACTACACAGCTGATTCAAATAATTAACTCACCATTATTTTGATTATTTGAATCTGCTGTGCAATACTAGGGGGGATGTACCCATTAGTCCCCAGGACCAAGTTTGGGAAACGCTGCATTGGAAAAATCAACGTTACCTGACTGTTGTTACGACGGGGTTGTAGCATGGTTTGGGGTCGTGCTCTGGCTTGAGCCATTACCCAGGATAACTCAAATAACTTGTGATTTTCTTTCGGTCCTTTGATATTCATAGAATCCATGATGTGCATATTGTTCATTTACTGAAGCCATTCACATACCACACGCACATTTAGGAACCCTCCCCAAAACAGAGTTCAATATAGTAACAAACGTGTTATTGAGCCTCCAAACAGCCCCAAAGACTATTTCAACATTCATAGTGTTAAAGGTACCTTAGATAGTATTTGGCACTTGCTCAGGGCTGTGGGTGGGTGTATAATGTAAAGCTCCTGAAAAGAACCCAACTTTTCAGCCCTTCTCATCCTTCCCCACATACTAGAACCTCCGCAGTAACCCCCCGTGTATAAGCGAGGGGTGCGGTGATGAGAAAGAGGGGATGAAGTTAGTGTGTCAGCATCCCCCTACAGCACATCCCAGCGAGTGGCAGAGAGAGAGCAGGGCACTAATACAGAGGCAGGGGAGAGGGATAAGACACGGATCAGTGGTTGTAGGGGGGTGTGTGTGAGTATGTTGTATGTGTGAGAGGGTATTGTGTGTGTGTGTGTGCTTGTGCCACAGTTGAACCATGACGGGGGGTGCCAGCAAAACGGTGGGATATCACAGCCAGAGGTAATTAATCCTCTAATTGAGTTAATACCACCTATTCCTCTCTACCTTCCTAGCTCACTTTCTCTCGCTCTCTCCCTCTTTATCTCTATAATTTGCACATTTCCCTGGATTGCTCACATACAAAGATAAACATGGAAACCGCAGATGTACCAACTACAAAAATGATATCATTCTCATTTGAGCAGTCTGGAAAATAACATTATCGCCCCAGCCCCCACAAACACACCAAGCATCACAAACATACAATTAAACCCAGTCAGTCAGACAATGTCATGTCACAGTGTGTCTGTGTAGATCTATAGGTGTCTGTCTGATGGTACCAGCACAGCAGAAGCTACCAGGGACTGACAGACCAGGGATTACCACCACCCCCACATAATCTCTAGTCCTAATCCCTGATTGTCTGCTGCTCACTGGTTCACAGCAAAACATCTCTAGAGCAGTGTGTGTGTGTGTGTGTGTGTGTGTGTGTGTGTGTGTGTGTGTGTGTGTGTGTGTGTGTGTGTGTGTGTGTGTGTGTGTGTGTGTGTGTGTGTGTGTGTGTGTGTGTGTTCCATAGTCATGCTCCAGACTCTTACAAAAGCCCCCAAATTTAAAATCAGACGTGTTTACAAAAACAACCACCCACCCACACTCATACACTGAGGCTTATACTACAAAACATGATAACACTAGATTGAGGATCTATAAATCAATGCCAACAAAAGGAAGACAAAGGGTAGAGGCACCAAATGTAATCCCCAGGCTATTTTAAAGTTCAGACTCACCGGTAGGATTGTCAAACGTTTGCCTGCTGACAGTATTTTGCACCTCGGAACAGAGTCAGCAGTCAATCTCTTTTGTGTTCACACAGCAAAGACCTTGGAAATCATCAGCCATTCAACTTTGTTAAAATACTCCAAACCAGAAAGTGGAAGTATGCATTGCCAAACAACGCTATCTATGCATAATGCCTATGGTGGAGATTCCAAGCTATCTGCGCTAATGTTGCTATTTTGTAGAAAGCCCTTGTTGATACTAGCGAGATGGCCACAGCTAGAAAACTACCTAGAAAGATGACGAAGAAACTATTTAATTCACTCTCCATAATCCCATACTGCCAGTGCCAGTCCATAGCCAAATGGTCCCGTGTGGCTCAGTTGGTAGAGCATGGCGCATGCATCGCCAGGGTTGTTTGTTTGATTCCCATGGGAGACCAATATGAAAATGTTTCCACTCACTACTATAAGTTGCTCTGGATAAGAGAGTCTTCTAAATGACATGGAAATGTTTACCTAGCTAGCTATCGTTAGCATATTCGCTATTTAGCACTGACCCTAGCCCCCCGACACATCAACTATTGCAGCATAAATACTGGAGGCTGAGACAGGAGGGGTCGGGAGACACTGTGGCCCCGTCCGACGATACCCCCGGACAGGGCCAAGTAGGCAGGATATAACCCCACCTACTTTGCCAAAGCACAGCCCCCACACGACTAGAGTGATATCTTCAACCACCAATTTACCATCCTGAGACAATGCAGAGTATAGCCCATGAAGATCTCCACCACGTCACAACCCAGTGTCCTTAGCTAGCCAGTCTACCTGGTCATGCTGCTGCTCCAGTTTCAACTGTTCTGCTAGTGGGTATGGAACCCTGACATGTTCACCGGATGTGCTAACTGTCCCAAACCTGCTGTTTTCAACTCTCTAGAGACAGCAGGAGTGGTAGAGATACTCTGAATGATCGGTTATGAAAAGCCAACTGACATTTACTCCTGAGGTGCTGACCTCTTGCACCCTCTACAACCACTGTGATTATCATTATTTGACCATGCTGATCATCTATGAACATTTGAACATCTTGGCCATGTTCTGTTATAATCCCCACCCGGCACAGCCAGAAGAGGACTGGCCACCCCTCATAGCCTGGTTCCTCTCTAGGTTTCTTCCTAGGTTCTGGCCTTTCTAGGGATTTTTTCCTAGCCACCGTGCTTCTACAGCTGCATTGCTTGCTGTTTAGGGTTTCTGTACAGCACTTTGTGACATCAGTTGATGTAAGAAGAGCTTTATAAATACATTTGATTTGATTTTACTGCACTAACACGGCAGCTAACACAGGCAGCTGTTTCATGGAAACTAGCTAATCCATTGTGATTTAATTATAATGTCAATACTAGCTACAGTGGTTAGCTAGCTTGGTGGAAGTATTTTGTGTTGTGTGCATTGCATCTATGCACTTATTTAGCTAGCTACCATCTCATAGCCTTCATTGTATATGAAGTGTGACTGGCTCATCAAGGGATGTACAAAGAAAATGCTCTTGTTTCTTTTTTTTCATTGGCTACTCCACATGGGGGCTTGTGCTCTCTGATTGGCTAAAAGTCAAGTTGTTGGCCACTGACGAGTATTGTGATTCTACCAGTAGAATTGGTATGTTTGTCGCTAACGGGTTGGCATGCAGCAGGTACCGCTTTTGTTCTAGGAAGAGAAGGAACGGCCTCCCACTGTGATTAAGGGGCGACACCTCTGAACAGGGTTATGAAAAGCTTCGTTAACAATGCATTATCTCCAATCCCTCCAGGACACCTACAACACCCAATGTCACGGGAGGGCCAAAAACATCATCAAGGACAGCAACCACCCGAGCCACGGCCTGCTCACCCGCTACCATCCAGAAGGCTAGGTCAGTACAGGTACATCATAGCTGGGACCGAGAGACTGAAAAACAGCTTCTATCTCAAGGCCGTCAGACTGTTAAATAGCCACCTACTATAGCCAGCTACCATCTGGTTACTCAATCCTGTACCTTAGAGGCTGCTGCCCTATATACATAGACATGGAATCACTGGTCACTTTAATATTGCTTACATACTGCTTTACTAATTTCATATGTATATACTGTATTCTATTCGACTTTATTTTAGTCAATGCCACTCCGACATTGCTCGTCCTAATATTCATACATTTCTTAATTCTATTCTTTTACCTTTAGATGTGTGTGTATTGTTGTGACTTGTTAGATACTACTGCACTGTTGGAGCTAGAAACACAAGCATTTGGCTACACCCGCAATAACATCTGCTAAATATATCTGACCAATCTTATCGGCAGTCTATAGATAGTGAGATTTTTGTGGGTTTCATGCTTTAGTGGTTAGGTTGAAGATGATTAAATGTAATTCAATTGCATTCCTTTCAATTCAAATAACTTTACTGACCTAATAGAGTTTATACCCTGCATCTCTCCACAGTAAATCCTAATTTAACGAGTCATGATGTAGTAACCCAATCTCTTGCTGAACTGGCTTGTCTCTGGCCTGGTCTATCAGGGCGACACCTCCTCTGAAGAGGGCCATGAAAAGCTCCAACAATCCATTAGCTCATTATCTCCAATCCCCACTACCTATACTATCCTCCACCATAGCACCCGCCGTTGGGTGTTTATCCCATCACCACGGTTACCGTTGCGTGAGCTAGCCCAAGGTGTCTTGTCTGAGATCTATACGGGAGCTAGAGACATAGGGAGCTGTTATGATTAGATTCTAGAATGAGGGAGGCGGGGGATGTGTGTGTTTGAGAGAGAGAGAAAAAGACATGCTAAGGCTACACACAAGATACACAGTGAACCTTTGAAGCTAGTGGAGGCGATGATGTCTGTCTAAGATTCATATTATCCTCACCAGGATAGGATTTAACATGGATTATGTGTGTGAGAGTGAGACAGAGTCAGAATTGGAAAGAGAAATGGAAAGATGGAGACTAGTGATAGAGGTGGTGAGTGTGTGTGTTTCTGGTTTTCCTATCTTTGTCCGTACTCACAAGGATAGTAAAATGAAAATTAGCGGAACATTTCGCCTGTCTCCACAGGAAAAAGGCTATTTTAGACTTAGGGGTTAGAATGATGGTTAGGTTTAGGAGTTAAGGTAAGGGTTAAGCTAACTGGACTGTTTAGCTACTGGACTCTTAAGCTAGGACAGATTTAAATATGTTCTGGGAGTCATCTGATAATATTGAGGAGTTTCCCCACATCAGTCACTGAGTTCATTAATAAGTGCATCGACAACGTCGTCCCCAGTGTGACCATACGTACAGTGCATATCCCAACCAGAAGCCATGGATTACAGGCAACATCCGCACTGAGCTAAAGACTGGAGCTGATGCTTTCAAGGAGCGGGAACCTAATCCAGACGCTTATAAGAAATCCCGCTAAGACCTTCAACGAGCCATCAAACAGGCAATACAGGACTAAGATCAAATCCTACTGCGCCAGCTCTGATGTTCGTCAGATGTGGCAGGGCTTGCAAACTATCACGGATTACAAAAACGTAAACACAGCCGCGAGCTGCCCAGTGACACGAGCCTACCAGACGAGCTAAATGCTTTTTATGCTCGGTTTGAGGCAAGAAACACTGAACCATGCATGAGAGCACCAGCTATTCCGGACGACTGTGTGATCTCACTCTCTTTGGCCGATGTGAGCAAGACCTTTAAACAGGTTAACATTCACAAGGCCCCGGGGCCAGATGGATTACCAAGATGTGTACTCACGCACTGATCAGCTGGCAAGTGTCTTCACTAACATTTTTAACCTCTCCCTGACCCTATCTGTAATGCCTACAGGTTTCAAGCAGACCCTGTGCCCAAGAACACCAAGGTAACCTGTCTAAATAACTATCGCCACGTAGCACTCACATCTGTAAACATGAAATACTTTGAAAGGCTGGTCATGGCTCACATCAACACCATCGTCCTAGACACACTGGACCCACTCCAATTCGCATACCACCCCAACAGATCCACAGAAAATGCAATCTCCATTGCACTCCACACTGCCCTCTTCCACCTGGATAAGAGGAACACCTATGTGAGAAAGTTGTGCATTGACTACAGCTTAGTGTTCAAAACCATATTGCCCTCCAAGCTCAGGACCCGGGGACTGAACACCTCCCACCTCTACAACTGGATCCTGGACTTCCTGACGGGCCGCCTCGTGGTAAGTGGTACCGATGCACCAAGTCTGGAACCAACAGGACCCTGAATAGCTTCTACCCCCAAGCCATAAGACTGCTAAATAGTTAACCAAATACCTACCTGGAGGACTATCTGCGTTGACCCCTCTTTGCACCATCTCTTTTGACTCATCACATACGCTGCTGCTACTGCTTATTATCTATCCTGTTCCCTAGTCACTTTATCCCTACCTATATGTACATATCTACCTCAATTACCTCGTAACCCTGCACATCAACTCAGTGCTGGTACTCCATGTATATAGCCATGGTATGGTTTCTCATTGTGTATTTATTCCTTGTGTTATTATCTTTATATTATTTTTATATTTTTCTCTCTGCATTGTTGGGAAAGGCCTGAAGGTAAGCATTTCACTGTTAGTCTACACCTGTTGTTTACCAAGCATGTGACAAATAACATTTGATTTGATTTGGGGTAAAGGTTAGGATTAGGTTTAGGGTAGATTGGATTTTGAAGGGGAATCAATTGCTTGGTCGCCACAAATAGTATAGTAAAACAAACGTGTGTGTGTGTGTGTGTGTGTGTGTGTGTGTGTGTGTGTGTGTGTGTGTGTGTGTGTGTGTGTGTGTGTGTGTGTGTGTGTGTGTGTGTGTGTGTGTGTGTGTGTGTGTGTGTGTGTGTGTGTGTGTGTGTGTGTGTGTGTGTGTGTGTGTGTGTGTGTGTGTGAGTGAGTGAGAGAAATAGACGCAGAGAAAGAGGAACAGAGAGAGGGGGAGAGAAGATTTTTGAGCTGTGGATTATGACAGTTCTCGCTGTGGTTTTTGACACTTCTCAGGTGTGGTCCGTACACATACAGGGCAGACTTTCCCTCCAACACTGTGTGTGTGTGTGTGTGTGCGTGTGCGTGTGCGTGTGCGTGCACAGGACATCCCAGGGAGGGGACAGGGAGAGATATTGAAGTAGGTACAAGAGTAGATCCTGGCAGGGAAAGAACAGTGGTGGGTCTGGTCTGGGAATGAGGGTCGTAGACATAGGATCACACACACTGGGAGGAAGGTGGCTCTTTAGGAACTAGGGAACCGGATCTCTGACATCACAGCACATCACCAGTGGCGGTCGGTATCGTTTAAGATGAGGGAGTACGCAAATGTATTTTATGAGTATGGCCTTATTTCTGTTACAGTATATTGGATGACTGTCATTTATATTCCATTCACCCAGCTCAATGTAACATAGGCTACTACATGATACTTGAATTTCCCTATACCCATCACCTAGCCTATGAATGAAAGTTTACAACGTAGGTGCATAGGTTGAGAGAATGTTTTGTAATCAAGGTGACAGTAACACATTCAATTACCGCCTTGCACACTCTTGCCTGCATCTATAGCTAGTCTAGGGTGTACTCATTAGTCCAACAGTGCAAACAAGAGTTTCTATTGGACAAATGCAGGTATGTTTATACCTGTTTCGTTCCATTTGCTACGGTTTAAGAAACTGTTTTCAACAGAATTGGCTGAATTTATACACACCTGATCACACGCAAACACATTTCACTTTCATAGCAGCCACATGATCACTTTGCCCCTTGTAATTCCTTCCCGACATCTACTCGCTCTCCTCCTCTCTCACCGTTTCCCTTCGCTTGTGGACTTCAGTTAACAACACATCCGCTGTCTGTGACAAGGTAAAAATACTTTCCAAGCCAAGCCTTCATATTATAACCGCTAACCGCTACACACAGCCTACATCATTGTCACCATATTATCTAAAGTCATAGTAAACATAGCTAATAGAACTAGCACATTAGTGAACCCGCTACAATCATGCAGTAGAGTACAGTCAGCAGAGCAAGCACTTTAGCAGTTACACCGGCGTCCCCGGTGGTAATAAATTAATAAAACCAAAAGCTTACCTTGACTTGGAAGAGCTCCAATTTTGGATAGCCATAGCCAGCTAGCTAACATAGCTTCCCTCTCTGTTTGAGCTGGGTGTTTGAGTAGGCCAAACATCGCTAACTCTCCCTGTCTCTCATGCTTCTCCTTCATTTTTGAAGAAATGTTTTTGTTAAAAACTGTTCAAATATTGTCTTTCTCTCTCTTTGAGTCAACTACACACCACATTTTATTCACTGAAGTGCTAGCTAGCTGTAGCTTATGCTTTCAGTACTATTGCTACCCTACAGAGTGCTGTAGACCTTCATTGCAAAGCGTGATGTTTTAATCAATAATTTGGTGACATGATTATATTTTGTATAGATTTCAAATCAACATTTTTATAATGTTTCACTATTTAAAAAAAAATATCACTATGGTCCTGCCCTTCCTCCTCTGAGGAGCCTCCACTTATCTCACACACACACACACACACACACACACACAGACACACACACACACACACACACACACACACACACACACACTGAGGGAGAGTCTGGCTATATGATGTAGTTACAGAATGTGTATGGATGCCTTGAAACAATGCCAAAAATGCCCTTCTCTGCTGTTTAGAATAGAAAAGGAGGCTGCAGTGCAGTTTTGTTTCTTGCCCATGCCTCAGAACAGGCCAATAAAACCACTAGAACTGACTATTACAATCTGAAACATAAATAACCAAGGAGAAAAATGCTACCATCAGATGCATAACACCACCAAAACATTCAGGCAACATTCATCACTAGCTGAAGAGGATGACTTTCTTACATTTCTGTATGGTTCCCATTTCCTCAAAAACCTCCCCTGGGAATCATTATGAAATCAATCAGGCTATTTCTAGAGACAGCCTAAAAGGGGCTCCTCTGGTCTGAGTGAGTTGAGCTCTGAGGTCCTGAAGGCAGAACGGTAATGTTGCTGAAGTGTCCTCCTCTACTTTCGGCTATCTGATTCGACCCATAGGACCTTTTAAGGCTAAACACTTTTAGGACCCTCATAACATCAAAGAGTAAGGAAGATATCCAGCTGTCTACACACACTCATACACACAGTTAAACAGTTTGAAGGCAACTACCTTAAGCTAATTTGAGAGAAACTATATTTTTTTATCCAAATATAGTAATCTCCTTCATCCCAGTGCAACTTCACAATGTTGATATACCCAACAATGTTGACGTTACCCGTTAATATTATATCTATAAACAACAGAGTGAGTGACCAAACCTAACAGACGAGTTTGGGTGAAGATACTAGCCTACTGTTCCAATGTTCGCTCAATTCAACTGTAAGCACCTTGTGTGGCCCAGTGCTTGTCTGTGTGTGTTAACTGTGAGTGAAGTTTGCAGTGAGTGGACAGAGCAGTAGGGTCAATAGCTGTGTGTGTAAGGGAAAAACCTTCACAGTTACATATCAGGGTATTATTTATGACAATATATAGTATCGTTTTGACGTATTTTTGCACTAGTTGGCTATACCTGCAACAAAACTCCAGTATTTTTGCACTAGTTGGCTATACCTGCAACAAAACTCCAGTATTTTTCCTTTTTCCTACGTGTAGCTTGTTCTCCATCTTCTTTTTAAACAGGGAGCCAATTTGTTTACAGCACTTTTGTTTACATGACTGATCAAAGCTATGAGTAAACATGGTGAGCAATATGTTTGGAACATTGAATCGCAATACACATAGAATCGTAAGAATCGCAATGCATATTGTGTCGGTACCTAAACATCATGATAATATCGTATTGTGAGGTCCCTGGCAATTCACAGCCCTGGTGTGTGTTTGTTAACTGTGAGTAATGTTATCAGTGTGTGAACCCAGTCAGACAGTAGTAGAGCAATTGTCACCTCTAGTTATAGCTAGCAGTCCTCTGGCCCCCCTGCTGTGGCAGTCGACCAGGGCCACAGATCAATCTCAGTCAGAGTGGAACTCAATGCCAGGGAAATGAGGGCATCGGGTTAAAAGGGCACCTACATCAGATTCAGGCCACATAATGTGGTGTTGCATACCAGCATCATTCTGTACACAGGTACTAACATGTAGGAACCGTGTAGATGTAATCCTTTGGTTTTAGGCAGATAGGAGAGGTCCCAAGCGCAGTTTCCTAAGTTTAGTAAGAACAACTGTGTGAGTGTGTATACTTTTGATACCTGACAGTGCTATCCTGTAGTGACTTATTCTCTAGGTACAATATTACAGACGATTCATGATGTCATCATAGTTAAAGGGGCAACCGCAATCAAGGGATTTCCCATGCAAAATAACAAAGCACACTTTGGATTTGATACTTCCTCGACCAGTCTTCAGTGTAGCCTGTCACTTATAGGTAGCCTTATCCCTTCCTCAGACTTGGTTATAGTGGTGCGGTGCATATAAAGAAACACTCCTTCTGATTGATTGATTGACGACAGAAGGGTAGCTAAGGGCCTGTTTGTTGCCTCTGGTGTGTGTCTGTGGGGACAAGGATGATGGAATGTTGCCAACTGTAATTTAGTATCATAAATGCAGAATGTGTACAATGGACTGGAAGTCCCCACCTACTGCTTGCAAACCCAGGCACTCTTTAGGCCTAATGCAATGATTTATTTTACAATCCAGTTTCTCTATTCTACAGTGATGTGCATCACATAAAGCAGTTACTGTCTAATGTGTGCAGTCCTAAAAACATACAGACAGGGTAGTCACACAAAGACAGGGAATTACTGTCAAACTCATTGACACACCTTATTAGGCTATAGCCTACTGACATGGCTCACAGGTCAATGGTGAATTGCTGTAGTGCTCAGTCATGCATGGCCCAACCAATCTAGAGTACAAAATAATGAAGTTCATAGTGTGACTGTTGGTTGACACAATGCAAACGTTACTGTCCAGGACATAGGCGAAATTGTCACGGGGATGGGGGGGGGCACATCCGCCCAATAATTTCTGGGGGGAGTTGGGGGCCCACTGGAGGTCGGCCCCCCAGATAGCATATGAACACGTCATAAGCAATGGCCGAATGTGTAGAATTGCAGGAAATTAGCTTTAAAGGAGAAATGTTACAACCAAATCTCTATTTTGATGTAAATGGCCATGTTGTAGAAGGGTCCAAACAATTTTTTTGTGATTTCACATGTTTTAGAGAAACTGAACAAACATGAACAAGAATGTCCAAAAACAGTTCTTATTCTTTATGCTAATTATATATTTCCTTTTACGCGACTCGAGCATTCTCGAGCGGTTCTGTTTACTGTGCAGCCTGCTGCTACAGGTAACTGCCAAAATAAAGGAAACACCAACACACTATAATGTCTTTAATAGAGAGTTGAGCCACCGGGAGCCATCAGAACAGCTTCAATGCGTGTTGGCATAGATTCTAGAAGTGTGGAAGCACCCCATGCTTTCAATATACTTTGTATTAAAGGTCGACACAGGAGTTACTATTCATTCCTGTCAATTATTTTACCCGTACTGTCCTGATCCCGCAACCGTTCTGTAACCCCGGAACTTTCCTGTCCCATCCCAATAAAAATAACTCTGTCCCTGAATTAACTCCCTCCTAGCTGCATGTCTGTCTGTCCCCGCTCTGCAACAGCATCACATTAGTGGAAACGAAGACTGTTCTCAGGGCATACCTTGTTGTAGCCGCATTAGGGACAATTTTAGCTAACTCTATTCCTAACCTTAACCTAATTATCCTAACCTTCCACGTCAATTCTCCTAACCTGCTACGAAAAGTAACTTCTGCTAGTCAAAGATTGACGTTGAGATCAGTCTTGGTTTCCACTAACGCGATACAGCCACTCGCGTGTGAGTAGCCATAGCAACTGCTCTGTGGCTGCTGCTCAGCGTTTAGGAGACAGTTACCTGTACACAGCTGATAACCACATTACGAGATTTGGGGAATGAAGGCAGTGTGTTCCCGTGTCAACCTCTACTTTGTATCCCTCATTTACTCATGCGTTTCCTTTATTTTGGCAGTTATCTGTCAAATAGACAGAGGTATCGCTCGAGTCGCAACAAAATTGAATATAACGCTGCAGAAGTTCAGAATTACACAATTTCATGTGTACAACATATAAACATGTACATCACTATACTGCGAGCTGTGCCGTTTCTAAAAGGATGTATTTGGGTGTTTTTGGAGCCTTTGTTCATGTTTGTTTTCGGGGTCCCCATACTACTGTACACATCGAGGATGACGAAGTGATTTGCTGTTTGGTGTAAGTTTCTCTGAAACGTGAAATCATAATAAAGTTGTCTCGACCCTTCAATAACTTGCTTTTTATGTTGTTGTTGTTGTTTTTACCTTTATTTAACTAGGCATATAGCATGCCATTTACATTTTTTTAAATAGATTTGGTTGTAAAAATAAATACATTAAATAACCTGGTATGAAGGTGCATTGATCAGTTATACAGTTTAAATAGTGATTTTTGTGGCTTTACACGAAGTCAACCTTTAAAGTGACTATCCAGTTTTTCCAGATTTCTATGGAATATGAACTATAATTCATTATAATATGAGTGAAATAGTTTTATTTCCAAAAAAGGGTTATTAAGTATAGTTAGAGGCAGATTTTCTTTGTTGGAATGTTGTGGGCATACCCAACATTAGAATGGTGTGGGTGTATACAGGTCATTAAAAATATTAATGTGAGTAGACCACTGATTGGCCAGCTCCCTCTTTGAGGAAATAGCAAGCATTTTTTAAACAGTCTGTTTAAGATACAAGTTTGAGGTGGGGTTTTTAAAGCGTTTTCTCCAATTTATGCTTTGGCCACGAATACGAGTATAGGATGATTCAACAACATTATTTGGGTATGAGTTAACAGAACTTTTAAATGTGACATTTTCCCTGGAAAGTTACTTTAATACAACAAATTGTTCTCTCAACCTCATGGCAAAATGTGTAAAGGAGCAGGAAATGAGCCATAACACAGCGAAACGTTCTCGCATCCTCATTGAAAAATATGAAATATAGTATGAGATGAGCTATAAAACAGCACATTTTTCTCTCTGCCCCATGACAAACTGTGTAGAGTTGCATGAAATTCGCTTTAAAACTGCTAAATGTTCTTTCAGACTCATGACAAAATGTTAAGAATAGCATTATAAAACTGCAAATGTTCTATCTGCCCCATGGCAAAATGTGTTAAAAAGCAGGACGTTAGTTATTTCCCCAAAAAGAAGAAAGAAAATTCCTAACATAAATATTTTTTTGTGACATTGAACTTATACCTTATCCTGTGTTTTCTAAATACCCCTCCAATATAAAAAAGTTTACAAAAAAAATAAAGCTCCCCGGACCTCCATCTACTGTTCATCCTCCGCAATATCTACACCATAATTTCGCCCTAGGTCCTGCATAGGCTGCAGTCAGTGTGAAACCGAAAACAGGATTGTATGGTTCTGGGAAATAATATGGGGATTTCCACGTCATCTTTTGGACACAATTACACAGCGTGATGTTCAGTTATTGTTTGTAATTAACATACAGTCAGAGGTAGCCTATAGTTGGAACGGTATGCCCAAGCTATCTATAATGCCCCATTGTGTAGTTGCCTCTACGCACAATACTGAACATCTGGCCCAAAGCTTATTCTTCGCATCTAGAGGGGAACGCTTAGTCGTGCGCCAGGCACAGCATGTCCATTGTCTGTCTATAAAATGCTCAATCATGTTCATTTTTGAGGAATGGAATGGAAACATATTGTTAATTCGAACAAACTTCACACAGCAAGTTATCTTCGCTTATACAGAATACAACACCATTCCTCTCAATACCTCATTTCCCAAATCCATGCACTTTGTCGGGAACCCTGGGCGCAGGAGCGGAAGAGATTCCGAAAAATTATACAGTGTTTTCTATTCTTACCTGCTTCCACTGTATCTGATAAATCAAAGTTAGATGCTGTCCCAGGGAATTCTTTGAGTTTCCTGGCGCTAAGGTTAAAAAACCCGGAGTTCGCTCCTTCTTCCAACGCTCTTTCCAAGCCACGGTTAGTTGGCACGTTATTGCCGCTAATGTTACTTTGTATAGAGGTAGATGCGAGCTGGGAATGTGGACGAGGGTCTGGTCCCAACGTCGCCATATTCGCCTCACCTTTATTGCAAATTAAATGCTCTACGACGATTGTATCCAGGCACAAACTACGGGAGAGACTTCAACGGTGCGCGAATTTCCTCTTTGACTGCCTCCGCTCCCATGCGGCTGCGCAATTCACCGTACTACAATGAACTGTAGCCAGGCCAACGGTATACTGGTAGATTAGGATTTTGCGACCCCTGCTGACTATAGACCTACATAAAACTGACATAGTTTCCCTTCAAGACCTAGAGCTACTTGTATGACTGTACCGTAGGCTACATCTGTAATATATATGTAGTTCATATAAACTGAGTGACACAAAACAGATATTGGGAATGCAGTCACAGGGGCTATGGATTTTGAATGATTAACAAGCCGGCAATAACAACTTCTAACTCAATTACAGAAAAACATTTATCATACTTTTCATATCATATCTTGCATGATAATTCCTAGAGTTCAATGGGTCTACAAATGAGTAGTCTAGCCTGTTGCTAGAGAGAGAGAGAGAGAGAGAGAGAGTAATGTTTACTGTTAATTTTGAATGGTTTGTTAACTTTTGTTTATTACATATTCCACTTGGCTTTGGCGATGTAAACATATGTTTCCCATGCCAATAAAGCCCATTGAATTGAGTGAGAGAGGGAGGGGGGGGGGGCTCACTGCCAATGAGAATGCTGAGTCGACCGCTTGAATAACCTTGCATCAGCAGATATGCTGTTTGCTGATCACTGATCGCACTATGGAGGCTGCACACACACACATATATATATATATATATATATATATATATAGAGAGAGAGAGAGAGAGTGAAAGAGAGACAGCGAGGTAGAGAATGAGAGATGCCTTCAGATACATACAGAAACAGAAAGAAAAGAGTGAGTGAGATGGAGTGTCAGACTATGATACATGTATCATCTCTGGTGCCATCTGGAACAGGTAAAAGCCTATTGGATTCTATTTCAAATGAACCCAGCACAACAAATAGCCTATAATTCTGCTATTCCCAATATTCATGACAGTATTACTATTTATTTTCAGCGCCTGAAAAGTCAGTCCATATCTTCATGTCACTTTTTTGTCACTTTCATGCCCTCACTTCAGATTTTACTATTAGCAGAACATGAGTACAAGAAAAATAAAATGCTACTTTTTTTAGTATCATACCTCCCCGATCTGTTCAAGCTGCATTGTGGTGTGACACACAATTGTTAAGTTGGTTCAATAGGCTTAAGGCTGGTTTCTACAACATCTGCTTCATGCTGGACAAGACATTACTTCCCACCGAGGGGAACCTAACAGGAATAAAAAGCTGGGGGAAAAGTATTGTTGATCTCAACATTAATAAGCAAGACTACTACATAGGGATTAGGTTAATTCAATTTATTTGTGAATGATAACTCAATCCTCACCAGAGATTTGTGAGATGTTGGGATGAGTATTATAACACTTTTCAGGTCAAACATAATATGTAGTAATTATAAGACACTACTTGGAGTTTGAGCCTTTGACCTTTGATAAAACATTAATTACACAAAGACAGGAGCTTACTCACTAATTTACCTTGGACTGCTGAACTGGAGCAGTAGGCCAGTGCAAATTTTTAAACAAGATATTAAAAAAGTTCAGTTATCTAAACTTGTCATTCACTGACGTGTGGTTATAAGGGCACTTATAACAACAGCATGAGATATCTGACCCACTTCTTGCTCAACAAGTTGACAATTTTACAGCTGTATGATTTTAGACGTCACGTGACAAAAAGACTCGCGTTCGACCATGTCCTCTGTTTTGGGATTATACAAAATGGTGAGTACTTTACAGTTGGATATAATACTAAATTGTTTCAGTGATTCTGGAAAGAATCACATTTGTGATTGTTCCTATGGTTTCAATACTACTTGCTGCAGGTGTACATGTATCTTAACTTCAGTATACAGTGCCTTCGGAAAGTATTCAGACCCCTTGACTTTTTCCACATTTTGTTTCATTACAGCCTTATTCTAAAAATTAAAAAAAATTAAACCTCAGAAATCTACACACAATACCCCATAATAATAAAGTGAAAACAGTTTTTTTAAACATTTTTGCAAATGTATAAAAATAAAAAAAACATACCTTATTTACATAAGGATTCAGACCCTTTGCTATAAGACTTGAAATTGAGCTCAGGTGCACCCTGTTTCCATTGATTATCCTTGAGATGTTTCTACAACTTCATTGGAGTCCTCCTGTGGTAAATTCAATTGATTGGACAGGATTTGGAAAGGCACACACCTGTCTATATAACGTCCCGCATTTGACAGTGCATGTCAGAGCAAAAACTAAGCCAGGAGGTTGAAAGAATTGTCCGTAGACCTCCGAGACAGGATTGTGTCGAGGCACAGATCTGGGGAAGGGTACCAAAAACATGTCTGCAGCATTGGAGGTCCCCAAGAACACAGTGGCCTCCATCATCCTTAAATTAAAGAAGTTTGGTACCACCAAGACTCTTCCTAGAGCTGGCCGCTCAGCCAAACTGAGCAATCGGGGGAGAAGGGCCTTGGTCAGGGAGGTGACCAAGAACCCGATGGTCACTCTGACAGAGCTCTGGAGTTTCTCTGTGGAGATGGGAGAACCTTCCAGAAGGACAACCATCTCTGTAGCACTCCACCAATCAGGCCTTTATAGTAGAGTGACCAGAAGGAAGCCACTCCTCAGTAAAAGGCACATGACAGCACGCTCAACTCTCAGACCGTGAGAAACAAGATTATCTGGTCTGATGAAACCGAGATTTAAATCTTGGTCTGAATGCCAAGCGTCACATCTGGTGGAAACCTGGCACCATCCCTACTGTGAAACATGGTGGTGGCAGCATCATGCTGTGGGGATGTTTTTCAGTAGCAGGGACTGGGAGACTAGTCAGAATCAAGGCAAAGATGAACGGAGCAAAGTACAGAGAGATCCTTGATTTAAAACCTGCTCCAGAGTGCTCAGGACCTCAGACTGGGGCGAAGGTTCACCTTCCAACAGGACAACGACCCTAAACACACAGCCAAGACAATGCATTAGTGGCTTCGAGACAAGTCTCTGAATGTCGTTGAGTGGCCCAGCCAGAGCCTTGAACCCATCTCTGGAGAGACCTGAAAATAGATATACAGCGATGCTCCCTGCCCAACCTGACAGAGCTTGAGAGGATCAGCAGAGAAGAATGGGAGAAACTCTCCAAATACAGATGTGCCAAGCTTGTAGCGTCATACCCAAGAAGACTCAATGCTGTAATCGCTGCCAAAGGTGCTTCAAGAAAGAACTGAGTAAAGGGTCTGAATACTTATGTAAATGTGATATTTCAGTTTTTTTAAATGATATATTAGCAATAATATCTAAAAAAAATGTTTTTGCTTTCTCATTATGGGGTATTGTGTATAGATTGACGAGGAAAATAAACAATTCAATCCATTTTAGAATAAGGCTTTAATGTAACAAAATGTGGAAAAAGTCAAGGGGTCTGAGTACTTTCCGAAGACACTGTAGATACTGTATAGGCTTGACATGCCCATTGATATATTGTTTATTTGCAATATTCTAATATGATAATATTGTTTGTTTATGGGATCCAGGAGATCCAGGAGACAAATTCCGTTTATGTTTGAGGAGCTCTACAAAGTTAATGTCCTCCTTCAAACAGTGAGCTCTCACACGCACTTGACTGTCCAACTCTAATATGGCCTTACATGATATCAAAAAGGTTGCTGTTCATGTGAAAATATCCCCTTCACAATAGAGATACCTATGGTTGTAATACGAATATATTCTATAACTTTCTATTGTATCTACCTTTTATGGGAAGGTGTCATAAGAAGTAGCTTACTACTGCAACTGCAACTGAAACTGCTTGGGACGCTTGCTCATCTGTCAAATTAACTTGTAATGTTGGAGATGAGGATATATCGTCTGTACATACTAATGCAAACAATGCCATCATGCAAATTCGTGCACTGTACTTTTCATCTCAAATTTTGTGCACAAATTAGTTTACACCCTGAGCATTTATCCTTTGCCAAGATCATCCCTCCACCTTACAGGTGTGGCATATCAAGAAGCTGATTAAACAGCATGATCATTTCACAGTTACATCTTGTGCTGGGGACAATAAAGTGCCACTCTAAAATGTACAGTTTCAACTTTTTCTGGAAGTTGAAAATGTCCCAGTTCTGCATACTCACCAGACACGTCAACTATTGAGCGTTTGGGATGCTCTGGATCGGCAAGTATGACACCAAGTTCCAGTTCCCGCCAATATCCAGTGATTTCGCACAGCCATTGAAGAGGAGGAGTGGGACAACATTCCACATGCCACTATCAACAGCCTGATCAACTTTATGCAAAGAAAATGTATCGCGCTACAATAGGTGTCACACCAGACACTGACTTATTTTCTGATCCACTGATCCGCCCCTACTTTTTTTAAAGGTATCCGTGAGCACTGTAAAATGTGCAGTTTTTTCACACAACACAATACCACAGATGTCTCAAGATTTGAGGGAGTGTGCAATTGGCATGCTGACTGCAGGAATGTCCACCAGAGCTGATGCCAGAGAATCAAAAATGAATTTCTCTACCATAAGCCGCCTCCAACGTCAATTTAGAGAATTTGGCAGTACGTCCAACGGGCCTCACAACAGCAGACCACATGTAACCATGCAAGCCCAGGACCTCCCCATCCAACTTCTTCCCCTGCGGGAACATCTGAGACCAGCCACCCGGACAACTGATGAAACTTTGGGTTTGCACAACCGAAGAATTTCTGCACAAACTGGCAGAAATCATCTCAGGAAAGCCCATCTGCGTGCTTGTCGTCGACTTAATTGAGCAAATGCTCACCTTCGATGGCCATTGGAACAATGGAGAAATGTGAGCTTCATGGATGAATCCCAGTTTCAACTGTACCGGGTAGATGGCAGACAGCGTGCACTGCATTGTGTGGGCGAGCAGTTTGCTGATGTGAACAGAGTTGGGTTCACATCAGCAAACTGGGGTTATGGTATGGGCAGGCAATGAGCACAATGGCATTTTATCAGTGGCAATTTCAAAGCACAAAGATCCTGAGGCCCATTGTCGTGCCATTCATCCAACCGCCATCACCTCATGTTTCAGCATGATAACCCATGGCCCCATGTCGCAAGGATCTGTACACAATTCCTGGAAGTTGAAAATGTCCCAGTTCTGCATACTCACCAGATACAGTATGTCACCTATTGAGCATGTTTGGGATGCTCTGAATCGACAAGTACGACACCGTGTTCCAGTTCCCGTCAAAATCCAGCAACTTATCAGTTTGTCTCTGTGAATGGTTTGTCCTCTGACAAATCAACTGTAAATTTCGGTGTTCCTCAAGGTTCTGTTTTAGGACCACTATTGTTTTCACTATACATTTTACCTCTTGGGGATGTTATTCGAAAACATAATGTTAACTTCCACTGCTATGCGGATGACACACAGCTGTACATTTCAATGAAATATGGTGAAGCCCCAAAATTTCCCACGCTAGAAGCATGTGTTTCAGACATAAGGAAGTGGATGGCTGCAAACTTTCTACTATTAAACTCGGACAAAACAGAGATGCTTGTTCTAGGTCCCAAGAAACAAAGAGATCTTCTGTTGAATCTGACAATTAATCTTAATGGTTGTACAGTCGTCTCAAATAAAACTGTGAAGGACCTCGGCGTTACTCTGGACCCTGATCTCTCTTTTGAATAACATATCAAGACCATTTCGAGGACAGCTTTTTTCCATCTACGTAATATTGCAAAAATCAGAAACTTTCTGTCCAAAAATGATGCAGAAAAATTAATCCATGCTTTTGTCACTTCTAGGTTAGACTACTGCAATGCTCTACTTTCCGGCTACCCGGAAATAAACTTCAGTTAGTGCTAAATACGGCTGCTAGAATCCTGTCTAGAACCAAAAAATGTGATCATATTACTCCAGTGCTAGCCTCTCTACACTGGCTTCCTGTCAAAGCAAGGGCTGATTTCAAGGTTTTACTGCTAACCTACAAAGCATTACATGGGCTTGCTCCTACCTATCTATCTGATTTGGTCCTGCCGTACATACCTATACGTACGCTACGGTCACAAGACGCAGGCCTCCTAATTGTCCCTAGAATTTCTAAGCAAACAGCTGGAGGCAGGGCTTTCTCCTATATAGCTCCATTTTTATGGAACGGTCTGCCTACCCATGTCAGAGACGCAAACTCGATCTCAACCTTTAAGTCTTTACTGAAGACTCATCTCTTCAGTGGGTCATATGATTGAGTGTAGTCTGGCCCAGGAGTGGGAAGGTGAACGGAAAGGCTCTGGAGCAACGAACCGCCCTTACTGTCTCTGCCTGGCCAGTTCCCCTCTTTCCACTGGGATTCTCTGCCTCTAACCCTATTACAGGGGCTGAGTCACTGGCTTACTGGGGCTCTCTCATTCCGTCCCTGCAGGGGGTGTGTCACCTGAGTGGGTTGATTCACTGTTGTGGTCATCCTGTCTGGGTTGCCCCCCCCCCCCTTGGGTTGTGCCGTGGCGGAGATCTTTGTGGGCTATACTCAGCCTTGTCTCAGGATGGTAAGTTGGTGGTTGAAGGTATCCCTCTAGTGGTGTGGGGGCTGTGCTTTGGCAAAGTGGGTGGGGTTATATCCTTCCTGTTTGGGCCTGTCCGGGGGTGTCCTCGGATGGGGCCACAGTGTCTCCTGACCCCTCCTGTCTCAGCCTCCAATATTTATGCTGCAGTAGTTTGTGTCGGGGGGCTAGGGTCAGTTTGTTATATCTGGAGTAATTCTCCTGTCCTTTTCGGTGTCCTGTGTCAATCTAATTTTGCGTTCTCTAATTCTCTCCTTCTTTCTTTCTCTCTCTCGGAGGACCTGAGCCCTAGGACCATGCCCCAGGACTACCTGACATGATGACTCCTTGCTGTCCCCAGTCCACCTGGCCATGCTGCTGCTCCAGTTTCAACTGTTCTGCCTTACTATTATTTGACCATGCTGGTCATTTATGAACATTTGAACATCTTGGCCATGTTCTGTTATAATCTCCACCCGGCACAGCCAGAAGAGGACTGGCCACCCCACATATGCTCTCTCTAATTCTCTCTTTCTTTCTCTCTCTCGGAGGACCTGAGCCCAAGGACCGTGCCCCAGGACGACCTGACATGATGACTCCTTGCTGTCCCCAGTCCACCTGACTGTGCTGCTGCTCCAGTTTCAACTGTTCTGCCTTGTTATTATTCGACCATGCTGGTCATTTATGAACATTTGAACATCTTGGCCATGTTCTGTTATAATCTCCACCCGGCACAGCCAGAAGAGGACTGGCCACCCCACATAGCCTGGTTCCTCTCTAGGTTTCTTCCTAGGTTTTGGCCTTTCTAGGGAGTTTTTCCTAGCCACCGTGCTTCTACACCTGCATTGCTTGCTGTTTGGGGTTTTAGGCTGGGTTTCTGTACTGCACTTTGAGATATCAGCTGATGTACGAAGGGCTATATAAATAAAATTTGATTGATTGAACTTCGCACAGCCATTGAAGAGGAGTGGGACTACATTCCACAGGCCACAATCAACAGCCTGATCAACTCTATGTGAAGGAGGTGTGTCACGCTGCATGAGGCAAATGGTGATCACACCAGACACTGACTGATTTTCTGATCCACACCCTTACTTTTTTTAAGGTCAGTGACCAACAGATGCATATATGTATTCCCAGTAAAATCCATAGATTAGGGCCTAATTAATTCATTTCAATTGACTGATTTCTCTATATCAACTTTATATGAAATTGTTGAATGTTGCGGGATTTTTTTTGTTCAATATACATTTGTATATTTCTGCTGATAGTTTTCAGTTTTCATTCAGCAAGTACAAGAGAAGTTGTTTTGAAGGAAGTTGAGCTATACTGTAACTGCGTTCATAGAAAATCTCTCTCTGTGTGTGCATGTGGTAAGTCGTGGTGGCACTGCCTCTCCTCTACGGAGGGACACTGTCCCGACATCACCTTATCTAAGCCCACCACACAGACACTGCACTGAGACAGAAAGCAGCGGGAATAAAAGCAGATATGGCAGTCCTCTCATGATGATGAAGGACACTATAAGAGTAATGAAGTACCAGGGAGTGACTCAAACAGGCAGTAGGACCCCTCTGCTCTTCCCAGGTGATGACCAATATCCCCTTACTATCTTACTTCATCTCCCACAAGAAGTAGTCCTTATCGTGGCATAGGGATACAGGGCTGTCTGTGTAGCCCCCTACTTTTGAGACACCTCTGGGTCTTAGTAGTGACCCCCCATCAACATTTGACCGATATCACCTTCATCTTAATGAGCTCCCAACACTGGCAGCAGAGAAGTCAACTGGTGGTGTAGAGGCACAGTCAAATAAGCCACGCTGTGTCTCCCTCTTGGCCAACCTGAACCACCTGCTTACCAGCAGGCTCCATGTTCCATTCAGGGGTCCCCATAGGCCAGAGCTTGGGGGGCCCTGAAGGGAATAATTGTGGATGGGTATCCAACTCGGATGCCCATCCACAATTAGGTAACCTTTTCAGCTGTCCTGATATGGCAGACTTTATACACCTTTACAGATACAGACTGGTGTACTGTATGTGAAATAGTTTATGAAAAGAAGGGAGAACATCCACACACATTGTGCTATGAAGTTTTCAGTGCCTATCAAGGATAAACGGTCAAGTGATATTACACACTGCTCTGCAGACATCTTCAAGTCTGGCTGTTATCTGGACAAGGTAATAGACCACTCCAGCTAGTGTTTCCATATTGTGTGTTATAACTGGTCCTTATAACCCTTTCCCACCCTCTCTAAAGAATATATGCTTATTCATTATTTGTGAAGCATATAACTCTCTGTGTGACATTATGCTTCATGTCTGGTGTGTAGGAGAATGCTCATTTCATAGTGGTGGACATGGTGCTGTAGGCCTTGGAGGGGGTCTGTGTCAGAAGAGCTGTGGGGCACTGGGGAACCATACAGGGACTCAGGGGCCAAAACCTGCATCCACCCCCCAAAGACATTTACATTACATTTACATTTAAGTCATTTAGCAGACGCTCTTATCCAGAGCGACTTACAAATTGGTGCATTCACCTTATGACATCCAGTGGAACAGTCACTTTACAATAGTGCCAATATTCTTAGCCAAGGTTCTTAGCGCTCTGGGAGGAGGACACAATGGAGTTGTCAACCGTGATGGCGAGATCATGGAACGGGCAGTCCTTCCCCGGGAGGAAGAGCAGCTCCGTCTTGCCGAGGTTCAGCTTGAGGTGGTGATCCGTCATCCACACTGATATGTCTGCCAGACATGCAGAGATGCGATTCGCCACCTGGTCATCAGAAGGGGGAAAGGAGAAGATTAATTGTGTGTCGTCTGCATAGCAATGATAGGAGAGACCATGTGAGGTTATGACAGAGCCAAGTGACTTGGTGTATAGCGAGAATAGGAGAGGGCCTAGAACAGAGCCCTGGGGGACACCAGTGGTGAGAGCGCGTGGTGAGGAGACAGATTCTCGCCACGCCACCTGGTAGGAGCAACCTGTCAGGTAGGACGCAATCCAAGCGTGGGCCGCGCCGGAGATGCCCAACTCGGAGAGGGTGGAGAGGAGGATCTGATGGTTCACAGTATCGAAGGCAGCCGATAGGTCTAGAAGGATGAGAGCAGAGGAGAGAGAGAGTTAGCTTTAGCGGTGCGGAGCGCCTCCGTGATACAGAGAAGAGCAGTCTCAGTTGAATGACTAGTCTTGAAACCTGACTGATTTGGATCGAGAAGGTCATTCAGAGAGAGATAGCGGGAGAGCTGGCCAAGGACGGCACGTTCAAGAGTTTTGGAGAGAAAAGAAAGAAGGGATACTGGTCTGTAGTTGTTGACATCGGAGGGATCGAGTGTAGGTTTTTTCAGAAGGGGTGCAACTCTCGCTCTCTTGAAGACGGAAGGGACGTAGCCAGCGGTCAGGGATGAGTTGATGAGCGAGGTGAGGTAAGGGAGAAGGTCTCCGGAAATGGTCTGGAGAAGAGAGGAGGGGATAGGGTCAAGCGGGCAGGTTGTTGGGCGGCCGGCCGTCACAAGACGCGAGATTTCATCTGGAGAGAGAGGGGAGAAAGAGGTCAGAGCACAGGGTAGGGCAGTGTGAGCAGAACCAGCGGTGCCGTTTGACTTAGCAAACGAGGATCGGATGTCGTCGACCTTCTTTTCAAAGTGTTTGACGAAGTCATCAGCAGAGAGGGAGGAGGGGGGAGGGGGAGGAGGATTCAGGAGGGAGGAGAAGGTGGCAAAGAGCTTCCTAGGGTTAGAGGCAGATGCTTGGAATTTAGAGTGGTAGAAAATGGCTTTAGCAGCAGAGACAGAGGAGGAAAATGTAGAGAGGAGGGAGTGAAAGGATGCCAGGTCCGCAGGGAGGTGAGTTTTCCTCCATTTCCGCTCGGCTGCCCGGAGCCCTGTTCTGTGAGCTCGCAATGAGTCGTCGAGCCACGGGGCGGGAGGGGAGGACCGAGCCGGCCTGGAGGATAGGGGACATAGAGAGTCAAAGGATGCAGAAAGGGAGGAGAGGAGGGTTGAGGAGGCAGAATCAGGAGATAGGTTGGAGAAGGTTTGAGCAGAGGGAAGAGATGATAGGATGGAAGAGGAGAGAGTAGCGGGGGAGAGAGAGCGAAGGTTGGGACGGCGCGATACCATCCGAGTAGGGGCAGTGTGGGAGGTGTTAGATGAGAGCGAGAGGGAAAAGGATACAAGGTAGTGGTCGGAGACTTGGAGGGAGTTGCAATGAGGTTAGTGGAAGAACAGCATCTAGTAAAGATGAGGTTGAGCGTATTGCCTGCCTTGTGAGTAGGGGGGGAAGGTGAGAGGGTGAGGTCAAAAGAGGAGAGGAGTGGAAAGAAGGAGGCAGAGAGGAATGAGTCAAAGGTAGACGTGGGGAGGTTAAAGTCGCCCAGCACTGTGAGAGGTGAGCCGTCCTCAGGAAAGGAGCTTATCAAGGTATTAAGCTCATTGATGAACTCTCCGAGGGAACCTGGAGGGCGATAAATGATAAGGATGTTAAGCTTGAAAGGGCTGGTAACTGTGACAGCATGGAATTCAAAGGAGGCGATAGACAGATGGGTAAGGGGAGAAAGAGGAAGGAAAGAGGAAGGAGAAAGAGGAAGGCTCCTGCCTTGGAGCGGGACTGGACGCCGTGTCTGGACTTGGCACCAACGCCGAAGAAGACTCTGGCTTTGGAGCTGGACTGAACGCCGAGCATAGACTGGGCATCGGCGCAGGGGAAGGCTCCGGCCATGGAGCTGGAGGTTCCGGACCGTGGACCGTCTCAGGGAGCTCTGGACTGGGAACCGTCGCCGGATGCTCTGGACTGAGGAGGCGCACTGGAGGCCTGATGCATGGGGCCGGCATAGGTGACCCCAGACTGGTGACACGCACTTCAGGGCGAGTGCGAGGAGCAGGCACAGGACACACCTGACTGGGAAGGCGCACTTGAGGGAGAGTGCAAGGAGCAGGCACAGGATGTACTGGGCTGTGAAGACTCACTGGAGGTCTGGAGCGTAGAGCTGGCACAACATGTCCTGGACAGATGACAACCTCCGCACGGCAAGTGCGAGGAGCTGGCACAGGAAGTACTGGGCTGTGAAGACTCACTGGAGACCTGGTGCGTATAGCCGGCATCAATTGTACCCGAACTTTAACACACTTATCAGGACGATTACGGGGAGCCTACTCAGGTGGCACTAAACTGACAACACGTTCCTTGGGGAAATGCCGTGCATCCTCCACCAACTCAACTCTCCCATTTCTCTCTCCTCCAAATTCTCCCTCTTCTCCCAGACTGGCTCTGGTTCACTCCTCGGCTCCACCGACTGCTCCATGTGCCCCCCACAATTGTTTTTATCTTGGGGTGTCTGGCCTTCCTCCCCGACGTCGTCGCTGTCCTCTCATGCTCCTAGGCGACTACCGCCAAGGAAGGCGATCCTGTCCTGCCAGGATTTCCTCCCAAGTCCAGGATCCCTTCCCATCCAGGATCTCTTCCCAAGTCCAGGATACTTCCTCCTCCTGGACACGCTGCTTGGTCCTTTGTTGATGGGATATTCTGTCATGTTCGTTTGTAGAGATGGACCAAGGTGCAGCAAATGTAGAGTTCCACATGCTTTAATAATAGTGAAACTTAACAAAACAATAAACGAACAAACCGTGACAACAGAGGTGCAAAGTGCACTAACTCCAAACACAGTAACATAAACAATATCCCATAACCCACAGGTGGAAAAATGCAATTTAAGTATGCTCCCCAATTAGAGACAATGATTACCAGCTGCCTCTAATTGGGAATCATACACAAACACCAACATAGAAAATTAAACCTAGAACCCCACATAGAAATAATAAACTAGACTAAAACCCCTAGTCATGCCCTGATCTACTCTACCATAGAAAATACAGGCTTTCTATGGTCAGGATGTGACAGAAATGCTTGTAATTATACTTCAGTATTTCATAGTAACATCTGACAAAAATATCTAAAGACACTGAAGCAGCAAACATTGTGAAAATTAATATTTGTGTCATTCTCAAAACTTTTGGCCACGACTAATATACAAAGGTATATGGACACCCCTTCAAAATAGTGGATTCGGCTATTTCAGCCACACTAGCTGCTGACTGGTGTATAAAATCGAGCACACATCCATGCAATCTCCATATAAAAAATTGTCAAAAGAATGGCCTTACTGAAGAGTGTTGCTATTGTGAAGTGGAAACGTCTAGAAGTAACAACGGCTCAGCTACAAAGTGGTAGGTCACAGAAGCTCACAGAACGGGAGTGCCGAGTGCTGAAGCGCATAGCGCATAAAAATTGTATGTCCTCGGTTGCAACAAGTTCCAAACTGCCTCTGGAAGCAATTTCAACACAAGAACTGTTCGTCGGGAGCTTCATGTAATGGATTTCCATGGCCGAGCAGCCGCACACAAGCCTGAGATCTCCATGCATAATGTCAAGCGTCAGCTGGCTGCAGTGGAAACACATTTACTGGAGTCCCGCTTCACCATCTGGCAGTCCGACAGACGAATCTGGGTTCGACCTGCCCGAATGCATAGTGCCAACTGTAATGTTTGGTGGAGGAGGAATAATGGTCTGGGGCTGTTTTTCATGGTTCAGGATAGGCCCCTTACTTCCAGTGAAGGGAAATATTAACGCTCCAGCATACACCGACATTCTCGACAATTCTGTGCTTCTGACTTTCTGGCAACAGTTTGGGGAAGGCCCTTTACTGTTTCAGCATGACAATGCCCCTGTGTACAAAGCGAGGTCCATACAAAAATGGTTTGTTGAGATTGGTGTGGAAGAACTTTACTGGCCTGCACAGACCCCTGACCTCAACCCTATCGAACATCTTCGGGGTGAATTGGAATGCCAACTGTGAGGCAGGCCTAATCACCCAACATCAGTGCCCAACCTCACTAATGCTCTTCTGGCAGAATGGAAGCAAGTTGGAACATTGCTTTGGGGACATCTAGTGGAAAGCCTTCCCAGAAGAGTGGAGGCTGTTATAGCAGCAAAGGAGGGAACAACTCCATATTAATACCCATGATTTTGGAATCAGGTGTTCGATGAACAGGTGTCCACATACATATTTTTCAGCCATGCTGTGATGTTTTACATGAATTTTGAACCCTTCTAATCCCATAGTATCCACAGATTGTGAGCTAATGATGAAAACCTTTCCTACAAATATTACTAAATTGTTGATTGACTGTCTATGGCTTTCCAAATCACCCTACTGATTTCATCTTGAGTCTTGTGCCCACCCCCCCATGTCCATACTAAGTTCCCTGTACTCTCCCATAATGCTGTGCTCTGCGGAGGGCCTTGCCCAGCAGCTAGTGTGTGGCTTCAGGAAACAGTAGTTTCCCAGACAGGAGCTGAAACAACCATCAGAGCATCAGGACCTCGCAGCAGGAAGTGAGAATCACGGAGGTTACCAAATGCCCCCCCTGCTGTTAAACACACAAATCAAAGGCCCATTTGAACAGAGTTATTTACAATCAAATCAAATGTTATTGATCACATACACATCTTTAGCAGATGCTACTGCGGAAGTAGCGAAATGCATGTGTTCCTAGCTCCAACAGTGCAGTAATATCTAACAATATACAACGTTACACACAAATCTAAAAAGTAAAACAATGGAATTAGGAAATATAGAAATATTAGGACAAGCAATGTCGGTGTCCTGAGTATAAATAAATAAATATATATATATATATATATATATATATATATATATACAGTACCAGTCAAAAGTTTGGACACACCTACTCATTCAAGGGTTTTTCTTTATTTCTATATTTTCTACATTGTAGAGTAATAGTGACGACATCAAAACTATGAAATAACACATATGGAATCATGTAGTAACCAAAAAAGTGTTAGCCTCTTAGAACTCTTGTTCTATACTGCCCCTGTTGGAGAAAGTGCGTGCCCATAGTAAACTGAAAATATTTTCCCCCAAAATTGTTAATATATGCATATAAAAAATATTATCGAATAGAAAACACTCTAAAGCTTCTAAAACCGTTTAAATTTTGTCTCTATGTAAAGCAGAAATCTCAGGGCATGCATTCTCCCAAATGCTCTCTTGTCATGGAAAAAGTTGGCCCAACTTTGACGTCATCTCACACGCACTTCCCAAACAGCTACCGCTCTGGAAACAGTCTGTACGTGTTCAGCTCGCGCGCTCACGGGAGTTTGAGCGAGCCGAAACCTCTCCGCCAAGCGAAAAAAAAGGTGACTGTTACACGCACTCTGGCCGGGTGATGTATTTTCTTCAGGATCGATTAAACGACGTGCGTGTTTCTGTTCGTCCTCACGATTTCTGTGCACCTTTATAACATGTTAAAGCTTAATTATGAACATAGTTTGACAAGTTTACTCAACATATAATATGTAATTTCGACGTTTTGGTGCGCATCCACTTGAATTTTGCCTACATTTCGACCGAAATGTGGCTATTTTGAGAACCGAAAGACACAGACTTGAAAACTAAAAGCTGGTTTGGTAAGTATAATCCCTTCCAGGTCTTTTGATGGAAGAACAGCAAAGGTAAGGGAATATTTATGTGGTAAATTTGGGTTTCTGTCGACTCCAAGATAGAGGAGCGATAATGCTAATTTTGGAGCGCCGACTCCTAGTATAGCCTAGTGAACGCAACCTGTAACGTTAAAAATAAATGTAACACAGCGATTGCATTTAGAAGAAGTGTATCTTCCTATACATATGTAAAACATGCATATTTAGTCAAAGTTTATGATGTGTATTCCTTGTTAGCTGACGTTATCTGCCGGAGCAATTGGCATTTCTCCTGACATTTTAGTAGCATTTTTTGAACGACGCATCATTGTAAACAGAGATTTATGGATATATATGGCAGATTATTGAAAAAAAATGAATGTACTGTGTAACATGTTATATTACTGTCATCTGATGAAGATTTCAAAAGGTTCGTGAAATTATTTTTCTTTTAATCCTGCGTTTGTTGATTGCATATTTTTTCCTACTTGGCTATGCAAATGAGCTATGTCTGTGGTGGTGGTTTGACATAAATACGTGCTATGTTTTCGCCGTAAAACATTTTAGAAATCTGACTTGCTGGGTAGATAAACAACTTGTTTATCTTTCATTTGAGCTATTTTACTTGTTAATGTGTGGAGGTTAAATATTTTTAGGAATATTTTTTCGCATTGTGCGTTTTGCTAATGAGCTTGAGGTTAAACAAATCCAAATATATTTTAGATACTTCAAAGTAGCCACCCTTTGCATTGAGGACAGCATTGCACACTCTTGGCATTCTCTCATACCTCTTTACCTAGAATGCTTTTCCAACAGTCTTGAAGGAGTTCCCACATATGCTGAGCACTTGATTGCTGCTTTTCCTTCACTCAGCGGTCCAACTCATCCCAAACCATCTCAATTGAATTGAGCTCGGGTGATTGTGGAGGCCAGGTCATCTGATACAGCACTCCATCATTCTCCTTCTTGGTCAAATAGACTTTACACAGCCTGGAGGTGGGTTGGGTCATTGTCTTGTTGAAAAGCAAATGATAGTCCCACTGAGCGCAAACCAGATGGGATGGTGTATCGGTGCAAAATGCTGTGGTAGCCACTCTCCTGTGAGGATCAGAATGGGTCAGATCCGACTGGCGGGGGTTGACAGTAACAAGGCCTCTCTCTCTCCCATAGAGGGGGAGGGAGCTGCTGGATGGTCAACAGTTCACACCCTGTTGTAAATTACAGGAGAAGGAGACTTTCTTTCCCCCATCCAGTATTTAACCCAAGGAATGTTCTTACACAACCAAACTAAGCCACGCTGCTTCTTGACACAATGCCCACATAACCCGGAAGCCAGCTGCACCAATGTGTCGGAGGAAACGGCGTACACCTGACGACCATGTCAGCGTGCACTGCGCCCGGCCCGCCACAGGAGTCACTAGTGCGCGATGGGACAAGGACATCCCTGCCGGCCAAATCCTCCCCGAACCCGGACGACGCTGGGTCAATTGTGCGCCGCCCCATCGGTCTCCCGGTCACGGCCGGCTGCGACAGAGCCTGGACTCGAATCCAGAATCTCTAGTGACACAGCTAACACAATGATGCAGTTCCGTAGACCACTGTGCCACTCAGGAGGTCCGGAACAATCATTCTAACATAAGAACGTGGGGAATGGTCAGTGGGGAGCTGTAGAAAACTGATGTCATATTGGTTTTCATTTTGTGATGTCATAAAAAAAGGTATGGACAAAATACTGTTACTTGGAAAGTATATACCCTTTATCTGTCAAGTTTCCATCCAATAAGTTGTGCATATGATATGAAAAAAATAATGAACGTATTTTTGTTAAGATAGGAATGCTATTTTAGGAGACAAAGAGATTACTTCCAATCATATCCTTTCACATTAAGTAGCCACACCCCAAGTGAGGTCAGAAGAGCGTGTCAGCCTGATGGAACCGTCCTTTTCTACCAGAGTGCTTAAAAGGACGGGCTAAAAATTAACATTGTAGACCAGGAAAGACGAGGAGTTGTAGCCCACACGCTGAATCTCAGAGACCAGGAAAGATGGGGAGTTGCAGCCCATGTCTAAAGTGGTTTAAATGCTTAATCTTGAATAATCAACACGAGGTGTAGGCGAGAAGCTCATCCCCCAGGCAATCACTGGTACGGCTGATTAGCTGTCCCAAGTTAGATATCAAGAAGAGTGAATTTAAGTGACACTATCCTACTACGCTCATCACCAATGGGAACATCGACATAACTGGCTCTCTTCCAGACTGAACAACAGCAGAAGAGATGGGTCCAGACCCTTCCGGACAATCAGCGACAGAAATAAACGGCGAACAAAAGAACACACATAAATGCATTAATGATTTCTTATTCCAAACGGGAGGCAGTTCGTGTGCAAACTATATGAATAATGTTGTGTCTTGACTATCTGTAACGATTTTCGTTGGTGGAAGGAGAGGAGGACCAAAGTGCAGCGTGGTACATAATACTTTTTATCCAGAATGAATACACGAACAAAAACAACAAAACGATAAGCGAACAGTTCTGACAGGTGCAACAAACACTAACCTGAAAATAATCACCCACAACTCAAAATGGGAAAACAGGCTACCTAAGTATGGCTCTCAATCAGAGACAACAATAGACAGCTGCCTCTGATTGAGAACCATACCAGGCCAAACACATAGACACATAGGCCACCCACATCACACCCTGACCAAACTAAAAATAGAAACATACAAAGCAATCTACGGTCAGGGCGTGACACTATCATTGAGTTTGACTGTTATTTTATAAAATAATTACATACCACGTTCAATTATTACCAAATTAAATTAATCATATAACAATTCATTAAGTAGTAATCTGGGGCACCACAGGAAAAGTTATTTAACGAGTTACTATTGCCCGACTAAACTCTAAAGATAGAAATATATTTTACATCAGTCACAGTCAATTCATTAATTCTTATTTACCTTCGGTCTCATTCTGAATGACGCAAAACTCTTGGATATCTGCACGAACCCTAGCATAAATGATGAATCAGCGATACACAAATTGGCTTAATTATTTATTTACGAACTAAACTAAATAATCACACAGAATTACATGAACAAACAAATAGGATAGCTTACACATTGATTACTAACATGATGCAATGAAAAGTCCCTAGTGGACTAAAACAATATTATGGCTTGTTACACAAAATGGCAGATTCAAAAGAGAGGGAAAAGGAGACGGAAAGGAATTCCACTAACCTACATATAGCTGATAACTATGCTCATGGAAATGTGAATACTTTGCACATGAACGGCTGCTCATTCGAAATAATTGCAATGTATATTTTACGTGTGTATGTCTTTGCTGTCTCTCTGTTGAAAACACTCAATCCATCTACGGGGGTAATCGACAGAAAGTCTGGTTGTGTAAGTCTCTGGTTGTCCACCAGAGATCACCATGTCTTTTGTAGTTCTAGCTTCTTGGTTTTGGAGTGTCTGTGAGAACGGATCTTCCAGAGGAAGTGTTTGTTAGAATGGATCTTTCAATGTACCACCCAGTGGTTCGCGGCAGAGTTTACTAAACTAAAGTACTTAAACAGCTGCATACTGAATGTTCCTGTGTAGTCTTCTTCTTTCAGAGTTTCTAATAATTTCAAGATGCAGCCACGCTCCATGTTTTTCTGGTCTCATAGAGTCTGACCATTCATGACGTCCGGTTCAACACCGTCCGCCTGCTTGGTCTGATCTTGTAGTTTTCTTAACCACTTGTAATGTATTCAGCTGGCGCTGCAAGTAACTGGTCTATAGAGAATTCTTCAGTGGGTCCTTTTAAACACTTGGGGAAAAAGGGCGTTCCATTATGTTTGGCATAAAGTCTGTGCTCACGTTGGCATGGTTACTGACTGGATAAACTTTACATGAAAAAGTATTTTCTCATTTAGAAGGCAAAGATCACATTGAATCATTTCACAAATAGTTTCGTATTTAATCCTATAAGTTCCACAACATTTTGGATGTAAACCTGACAAATGGGAAATATTTATGAGATTCAGTTATGTTGTTATACCGTCTTTAATGAGATCCCAAAACAACAACTGATCTGACAACGGACCATTCCAACTGTTAGATTACAGAAATATTTTCATTATTCAACCTTTTTATGTTGTAGTTTTGGCAGGAGGAATCTCCTTGAAACAAAAGGTTTCTTTCCCAACCATCCTGCAGAGTTTCTACAAGGTATTTACGACCGTCATCAAATGACCAACTTCACCCCTCTCCCTCTCTGCTGGAGAGCGAGAGAGAGGGCACTGTAGAGCGGACTCACTGTAACCTGATCCTTCGTATGCTCACAGGAGAGTTGTGACATTAATGTGAGAATAGTTCTAAAATGTATCCACAAAAAGTGGAAAAGTCTTTCTCCCTCTCCATGTCGTTGCGTAAAAAGCCATATTGTGTCAGTCCGCTAGGGACATTTGTCTCATGTAGTAAGTGTGTATGTTTATTCTCCCCATCCTACCAAAAGCCATCATGGGCGGAAGAGAAAATGCTTCATAGATCTAATACCAGAACAGGTTGTTTAAATCAAACTACTGTAGGATTGTTTTAACCTGTATTCACGTTTCTTAGAATTTTAGAAATACAGTGCTCTATCTGCTGCTTGGTATCACCTAAACATTGGAACACAGTGACATCTATTGGAGATTTGAGTGAATCACCTCACATTCTAATTCCACATAAACAATTAGTAGTCTACTACTACTTATTATTGGCAAAGGCCATAAAGCAATGTCACTCACTTTGATATCAGAGTGAAAACATTTCGACCACTGATCAATCATTATGCTGATTCCCACATGTAATATTTGTATTGGTTTGAAATAGCCTAAGCAGTCTGCTGAATAACCCCGGATTTTCACCTTGAGTCTGGCGCCTTAGACCACTCGGCCATCCTGACAATTGACAAATTTGAAAAAAAGATATTTTCTTCATGATTCTGTAACATAAGTTTGATATGTCTGATGGAAACATGCAGATCTTAAGATACAAATGAAAAATAAACAAAAAACGTTAAAAGCTAATGAAAATATAGTAAAAATTTTTTATGGAAATTTGAGTAACGTTTGAATACTAAACATCTCACAGGAGCATATCAATGAAATGAGGAAATAATACAACTTTTCATGTGTTGTCTGTTCTCAAACTGGACATTTATCAAACTGAACATTATACCAGATCACTGTTCATGTGTTTTCTTTTCACCATTTGTAAATTTTGCGTTTGTTGACAAAGAGCTAATTTTTAAGGCAAAAGTTGTGTCAGAAGAGGGATTTGAACCCACGCCTCCAATCGGAGACCAGAATACCCCATGTAACTAGGAATTCTCACCTTGAGTCTGGCGCCTTAGACCACTCGGCCATTCACCACCAATTGGACGACGAGTCATTCGTTGTTATTGTAAAAAGAGGCGTGTCTTGTTTAGTGTCGTTATGAAATGTTACACTAGCCGTTTGGCTCGTTAAAGGACTCCAAGAATACACAAAGTGAGTATAGGTATTTGGTAGAAGGCCTATTGCGCATAAATCGAAGGTTGGAATTGTAAAGGTTCTGACTGACACTCATGTCTTCACAGAGACTAATTTACAGACAGGGATGGGCAAAAATTACAATTACAAAAACAACACAAAGATAATGTATCAAAATGAACTAAGAAATACATGTATTTTGTAATGTATTTAATTAAAATACAAACGACATGTATTTTAAAAAACGTTTGGAAGTAGCCGGCTGAACAGCAACAATGTCTCAGTAACGGTTCCAGAAACGTTTTACTTGCTATGTGATATGTTGTTGTTTATCTACCTTAGTGGAATGCATTGACTGTAAGACAGTGTTTGGTAAATAACCAAAATGTATATATGAAAATGTACATTCCAAAATGAACTGCAAAGCACACTGGGTATTATTATTTGCCCTGTTTCGGTCAGAGCTCATTTCAATAATACACAGCATGCTTTGGAATAGTTCATTTTTACATATTCATATCTAGTTAATTTAGCAGACACTCTTATCATACTATAGTGCCATCATACTTCTGATACGAATGTAGCGTGAAAGTGTTATACAAATGATTAAATGCATATTTAAAATACATGTAACAGAAATACTGCCCATCGGTGCATTCAGATTGATGTTAGCAAAGATACAGTTTATTTTATTAGCAGTCATGCAATTACTATGTTGACTGTATTTTTTCTTCATGGTAGTGGTGGGTGTGTGCCCTGTGCTTTGCATGATCTTTGGCTAATTTCGTATCCAACAGTAATCTATTCCATAATAGTTAAGTTCCATAATCCCCATAATGCGAAGGACCTTGTTGAGATGTGTTGTTCTTGTGTTCTACAGAAGCAGCAACTAAACATTTTAATCCTGGGGACCTGGATGTGAACCTGAGTGGCAGATCTTTTGTGATCACTGGGGCCAACAGCGCCGTTGGAAAAGCTACTGCCCATGAAATAGCCAAAATAGGTACTGTATAGGCAACATTTAATGCCCTAGAGTTGGATAAATTCATACAACAGTGAGTGAATAGATGTTTTCCATCATAAATGTATGGTACCATTTCTCCATACAGGATGTCTATACAGTCCACATTAAGATTCCTTTACAGTCATAGTGGGTGATAGATAATGATTAATTGTGGAGTTATGAGTGCGCCCCAGCCCAGATGGCACCAAACCTCAAAGTGAGGTCTCATAAAGGTTTATGTAGACATACAGACTGACAGACCAACCACGAGGGACCATATGTTATAAGATTCCCCCTCAGGTGGAAGAGGTGCTTTAAGGTAATTATAGTTTACACCGTTTTTGATATAGGGTTGTGTGGTTAACATTGGGTTCTTTTGGGTTTTATTGCTCTACAGATGGGACGGTCCACCTAGTGTGTCGTAACAAGGGACGGGCAGAGGAGGCAAAAGAGGTCATTGTGGAACAGAGTAAAAACCAGGTCAATCAATCAATGAAATGGTTTTATAAAGCCCTTTTTACATCAGCAGATGTCACAAAGTGCTATACAGAAACCCAGCCTAAAACCCCAAACAGCAAGAAATGCAGATGTAGAAGTACGTGGGTAGGAAAAACTGCCGGCTACTCACAACTGCTGTTCAGGAGTTGCATCCAGCGGGCTAAATTGTCATGATCAGTGGCTTCAAGTTTGTAGCCTTACATTTTTTACGAGCTGATCATAGTGCAAATGTAAAATTCTTCTGCATTTCCCTCTGTGTAAACACATTGCAAGTAGGCTCAGAATAACTCCCCCTGATAAAGTTGGGTAGCTGACATACATTTAATATTTTAAACTTTCATTCAGAACTGAAAAAATCCAGATTTCAACATCTGGAAAATACATATTTTAAACATTTTTGCTTACTGGGACTATTCTAGTAGAGGAGGCAATTTGATTATTTTCGGCAGAATGTCCAGTACCAGCCCCAGGTGAGTAGGAGTAAATGACCTGTCAGTCATCAATCTGCACACTAAACAAACACCACACACATCTGTTCATGCCCAGTGACTGCCTGGTGAGGTATGAAGAGCCATTGAGTGGAGTGTGAACAGGTTCTTCAATTTGTGGCTTGTTCGTGGGGTCATCCTGAGCTACGTGCTGCACAGATTAGCTAATGTTTCCATGATAAGGATCTATGCCCAGCTGGGTGGAAGTTGATATATAGATCAGATAATCTGCAGAATGCAGTCTGTTTTGATAGTTCCTGCAAGTCA
This sequence comes from Oncorhynchus keta, assembly GCF_023373465.1. Taxonomy (NCBI): domain Eukaryota; kingdom Metazoa; phylum Chordata; class Actinopteri; order Salmoniformes; family Salmonidae; genus Oncorhynchus; species Oncorhynchus keta. The sequence continues at coordinate 30,712,808 of NC_068427.1, read as the reverse complement.
TATGTTTTTATGCCTCCGGTTTGTTAGATAAGTATATAAACAGTAGTTATTTAAGTCCTGGCCAAGATTCTTCAATTTTTTTCAAGGCTATCACTCCCACAGAATTACATGTTTGATTTCTTTGTAATCAAATTTTAATACTATAATTGATCTTTCCAACTGCCAGCAGAATAGTGCGGACTTATTTTGTTGTTCTTCTATGTTGCTTTATCTTTTTCTTTGACATTTTCTTTCTCTCTGCAGAATGTCCATGTTCATATTGTTGGCATGTCCAGTGCAAGACAAGTGTGGGAATTTGCTGAACGTTTTGCAAAAAGCAACATCGTACATTTACTGGTAAGTATCTGTTGGGTGGAGGTATCCCTCCAAGCCGTACACATGTGTCAACCAGTGGAGGCTCCTCAGAGGAGAAAGAGAAGAACCATCCTAATCAGTGAATAAAACAATTGTGAAACAGTTTTATTTAAAACTATACTCACTATATGAACATGTCACCAAATAACTGATTAAAACACACTGGGGTAGCACCATGTTGTAGCCAGAAGAGAGCTATTTTCCATCCTCCTCTGTGTACATTGACTTCAATACAAAAGCTAGGAGGCTCATGGTTCTCACCCCCTTACATGAACTTACACAGTAATTATGATGACTTCCGGAGGACAGTCTCCAACCTATCAGAGCTCTTGCAGCATGAACTGACATGTTGTCCACCTAATCAAAGGATCAGAGAATTAATCTAGTACTGAAAGCATAAGCTACAGCTAGCTAGCTAGCATACAATCTGGTGAGTAGTTGACTCAGAGATATAAAATAGTTGAACAGTTTTGAACAAATTAATTTATTCTAAATTAAGGAGAAGCAACAGAGAGAGAGAGAGAGAGAGCTAGCTAGCTATATTTTGTTGTATTTTATTTCTCATTTTCACTTTCTTAGTTAGCTAATGGAGCTAGCTAATTTAGCCTACTCAAACACCCTGCTCATAAAGAGAGGGATTCTATTTATGCTAGCTAAGGCTATCCAACACTGGAACTCTTCCAAGTCAAGGTAAGCTTTCGGTTTCCTTATTTTATTGCCACTGGGGCCCGCCGGTGTAATTGCTATATTGCTTGCTGTACACTACTGTGTCAGTGTAGTGGGTTTACTAACTCGTTAGTTCCAGTAGCTATGTTGACAATGATGTTAGCTAATATGGTGACAATAGCACACACAACAGTATCATCGGCATACATGTGCAGGTTACAAGTTAACAGACAAGTTGATATTGTTCATGTGAAAAGTACAGAACCCAGAATTGACCCCTGCGAGACACCTTTCATAATATCCAGGAAACCTGATTTAACACCATCAGTAGATACACATTGAGTTCTATCTGTCAAGTCATTTTTAAACCAGTTACATGCAGGCCAATTGAGGAAAGCCTCTAAATTAGCAGTGAGTGATCAACAGTATCGAAAGCTTTTGACAGGTCAATGTTGCCAATTAGCCGTACAGTTAACCACATAATTTATAACTATGGATGCATAACTATAACTAGGAAAGCATGTCTGGTGCAATAACAAATGCACCTCATCAAACTAAACTTCAAGTAGATCATTTAGGCACTGATCAATCTTTCGATATTAGTAAAAATAATAATAGTAAAAAAAAATAACTGCAAAAACGTCTTTAAAGCTTTCCTTAAATTTTTTTGTATTGTAGTCAAAACTAACATAACACCAAAGAAATACAACCTTACTTAAGTGCTTAATCTAAAGTAAATCAGTCATTAACTTCAATAAATACTGATTGAATCAATAAATTATTAAACTTGTCTATGGGAATAATACTAATTTGATAGTTTATCATTCTCCTTGAGAACTTTCATCAGAACAACTTTGAAAATAATTTCAAAGCTATTCCTCCAATTTTGGGGAATATTCCTGGTAGGAACATTGTAGCTGCAGTCCCAACAGTATCCAGAGCCTTGCTAATGAATGATGGCCTATTCTCTACCTCTTGTGCCTTCGCATCCTTAAGGGAATCTATCTCTCTTTGCATTTGGCTTGCTTTGTCATCAAATCCTTGCTGGAGGAGATCACTCTGCTCCTGAAATGACAAATAAAGTTTGCCACATACAGTACATCACATACACAGTGTATAACTGACAAATGCAGTGTCACACACATCGTATTACTACAGGTACTGTAGTTTTAAAGTGTACTTCTCAATGTTTGTGTTTTTTTTTATTCCTACCTTCAGTCTGGCCTGTAGAACTCTATCGTGCTCTGCTATGGCATTTCTGCTGTCTCTCTCCATCCTCTCCATCAGCTGGTTCACATTCTCCTCATATGTCCTCTGCTGGTCCGCTCTCAACCTCTCCTGGACAACCAGCTGCTCCTCCATGGCTCGATTCTCCCGCTCAGATGCCTCCCTTCTTGCTTGCTCGGCTAAAGAGGGAGAGAGTATGAGTGACAGAGAGAGACCAAGGGAAAGAGAGTGATAGGTAAGCCTTCATGTGGTGGTCATTAGAATGTTGTCGTCAGGTTGTGTGTTGTCATTTTAGCACACTGATTTGGCAGATGTTAGTTTTACATTTATAATATCACCTTCTGCTCTCTGCTCAGCTTCAGTGAGAGACTGGTCTGCTGACAGGATGGCCTCACCAATGCTGGCCTTCCTTTCCAAGTACTCATTCAGTACCTCTTCACCCTGGAACCACCACACATAATATATCACTTTCAACATCACATCAGTGCATTCATAACTCCTTTGACCAGCATCCACAAAACATGATAATTACATAATATTCTAAAATAGCTGAAGCACCACCTCCCCAACATACCTTCACTCCCCTGCCTCCCTCAGATCTGTATTCGCTGGTGGCCAGTTTCAGGTCGTTGCAGTACTCTTTATATCCTCCAGGGGTCATGTAGGAGCCATCCCTTATTTTCTCCTCCAGGGGGGCAAAGATGCATTGGATTTTGGACTCGCATGACTTCTGGGACTCCTTGTAGTTCCTCTCACAGATCTTCTCATACTCCTCTTGAAGCACTTTCTATAGAAAGAGGTTGGTTCAGAATGTACCAGAACAAACCAGAATGTCTTGGTTGAGTTGAGGTAATAAAATGGTACCATAAAAGGGATAGTTCACCCAAATGACAAATTAACCTAATCTTGTTAAAGACATGTATCATTAAATGTAATATTGACTCATTGAATATAGAATCTATATTCCCATACCATGAGCTCCAACTGGTACTTCTGGTCCTCATCTTTGAAGGAGTTGTTGATGAATATGGCCACAGCCTCCTTCTCCATGACAGCATGCACTTCAGACAGCTCCTCTTGGGTCTCTGTGGGGTAGGCTACCCAGTCAGCCATGCCCTTCTGGTAGTGGGCCCTGGCCCTCCTGATGGCACTGGAGTTCTCAATTTGGGCCAGCGCCAACACAGCATTGTCCAGGCAGGGGATCTGCCCGCTCCGGATGGCAGACACATATGTCTCTGCCAGGTTCCCCAGAACTGCAGGAGAGAGAGGGAGAGAGTGAGTGAGCAGAATCTGCATATATACACTCAGTGGCCGGTTTATTAGTTTCACGAAAATACACTGCTCAAAAAAATAAAGGGAACACTAAAATAACACATCCTAGATCTGAATGAATTAAATATTCTTATTAAATACTTTTTTCTTTACATAGTTGAATGTGCTGACAACAAATCACACAAAAATGATCAATGGAAATCAAATTCATCAACCCATGGAGGTCTGGATTTGGAGTCACACTCAAAATTAAAGTGGAAAACCACACTACAGGCTGATCCAACTTTGATGTAATGTTCTTAAAACAAGTCAAAATGAGGCTCAGTAGTGTGTGTGGCCTCCACGTGCCTGTATGACCTCCCTACAACGTCTGGGCATGCTCCTGATGAGGTGGCGGATGGTCTCCTGAGGGATCTCCTCCCAGACCTGGACTAAAGCATCCGCCAACTCCTGGACAGTCTGTGGTGCAACGTGGCGTTGGTGGATGGAGCGAGACATGATGTCCCAGATGTGCTCCATTGGATTCAGGTCTGGGGAATGGGCGGGCCAGTCCATAGCATCAATGCCTTCCTCTTGCAGGAACTGCTGACACACTCCAGCCACATGAGGTCTAGCATTGTCTTGCATTAGGAGGAACCCAGGGCCAACCGCACCAGCATATGGTCTCACAAGGGGTCTGAGGATCTCATCTCGGTACCTAATGGCAGTCAGGCTACCTCTGGCGAGCACATGGAGGCCTGTGCGGCCCCCCAAAGAAATGCCACCCCACACCATGACTGACCCACCGCCAAACCAGTCATGCTGGAGGATGTTGCAGGCGGCAGAACGTTCTCCACGGCGTCTCCAGACTCTGTCACGTCTGTCACATGTGCTCAGTGTGAACCTGCTTTCATCTGTGAAGAGCACAGGGCGCCAGTGGTAAATTTGCCAATCTTTGTGTTCTCTGGCAAATGCCAAACGTCCTGCACGGTGTTGGGCTGTAAGCACAACCCCCACCTGTGGACTTCGGGCCCTCATACCACCCTCATGGAGTCTGTTTCTGACCGTTTGAGCAGACACATGCACATTTGTGGCCTGCTGGAGGTCATTTTGCAGGGCTCTGGCAGTGCTCCTCCTGCTCCTCCTTGCACAAATGCGGAGGTAGCGGTCCTGCTGCTGGGTTGTTGCCCTCCTACGGCCTCCTCCACGTCTCCTGATGTACTGGCCTGTCTCCTGGTAGCGCCTCCATGCTCTGGACACTACGCTGACAGACACAGCAAACCTTCTTGCCACGCTTGCATTGATGTGCCATTCTGGATGAGCTGCACTACCTGAGCTACTTGTGTGGGTTGTAGACTCATGTCTCATGCGACCACTAGAGTGAAAGCACCGCCAGCATTCAAAAGTGACCAAAACATCAGCCAGGAAGCATAGGAACTGAGAAGTGGTCTGTGGTCACCACCTGCAGAACCAGTCCTTTATTGGGGGTGTCTTGCTAATTGCCTATAATTTCCACCTGTTGTCTATTCCATTTGCACAACAGCATGTGAAATTTATTGTCAATCAGTGTTGCTTCCAAAGTGGACAGTTTGATTTCACAGAAGTGTGATTGACTTGGAGTTACATTGTGTTGTTTAAGTGTTCCCTTTATTTTTTTTGAGCAGTGTAGTTGGCTCCTATAGACAGTGTGTCACGTTGCTGTGACATTACATTTACATTTACATTTAAGTCATTTAGCAGACGCTCTTATCCAGAATGACTTACAAATTGGTGCATTCACCTTATGACATCCAGTGGAACAGCCACTTTACAATAGTGCATCTAAATCTTTTAAGGGGGGGGGGGATTACTTTATCCTATCCTAGGTATTCCTTAAAGAGGTGGGGTTTCAGGTGTCTCCGGAAGGTGGTGATTGACTCCGCTGTCCTGGCGTCGTGAGGGAGTGTGTTCCACCATTGGGGAGCCAGAGCAGCGAACAGTTTTGACTGGGCTGAGCGGGAACTGTACTTCCTCAATGGTAGGGAGGCGAGCAGGCCAGAGGTGGATGAACGCAGTGCCCTTGTTTGGGTGTAGGGACTGATCAGAGCCTGGAGGTACTGAGGTGCCGTTCCCCTCACAGCTCCGTAGGCAAGCACCATGGTCTTGTAGCGGATGCGAGCTTCAACTGGAAGCCAGTGGAGAGAGCGGAGGAGCGGGGTGACGTGAGAGAACTTGGGAAGGTTGAACACCAGACGGGCTGCGGCGTTCTGGATGAGTTGTAGGGGTTTAATGGCACAGGCAGGGAGCCCAGCCAACAGCGAGTTGCAGTAATCCAGACGGGAGATGACAAGTGCCTGGATTAGGACCTGCGCCGCTTCCTGTGTGAGGCAGGGTCGTACTCTGCGGATGTTGTAGAGCATGAACCTACAGGAACGGGCTACCGCCTTGATGTTAGTTGAGAACGACAGGGTGTTGTCCAGGATCACGCCAAGGTTCTTAGCGCTCTGGGAGGAGGACACAATGGAGTTGTCAACCGTGATGGCGAGATCATGGAACGTGACTTGCTATATAAAGCAGGCAGACATTGAGGTATTCAGTTACAGTGGTTTTTCCTTTAAAAGTTGCAGTGTACCGCGGCACAGCTTGCATGGTGCCACAGAATTCTATGGCACATTATTTAAGTGCCAACCACTGGTACCATTAATGCTAGTTAGTGCTAGTTTGACCACCAGAGGACATCTTTGAGAAGCATTTGATAGCCTTCAATAGTGGCTGTACTAGAGAATTTAAAACCTTTTTTTGTAAGAACATAGTATATGGGACTGATTTTAAGAAATGTTGCTTAATTAATTAGATTAATAATGATTGTGTTTCTATTCCAAAAAAAAGGTCAGGAGTAGGCTACAGTACTTAAATCTCTGTGTCGTGCGGGCACGCTGGAGACGGGGGTTCATTTCACTGACAGGGAGGAAGGAGTAGCCTGTCCTTATAAATAAGAATTTGTTCTTAACTGACTTGCCTAGTTAAATAAAGGTTACACTAAGAACATAACATTTCATAACATTGTAGTCTAACCAATGCCCAATCGAAGAGTCAGTGAAAATAAAAATCTCATTGATTTATCAAGACCAGTCAATCAAGGCCTGTCTCAGAGCAGCGCGAAATGATGCTAAAATAGTTGTAGGCTATTGCTTCAAATCCTATCCTAACTTCAATATGCTCTTTAAATAAATAAGACCACCACTTTTAACAGCACATTACTCAACACTAGTGAGACTCATGTCGCCTACGGTAGGCCTACAGTATATTGAAAAATATGACGTGACTCTCCGCCAATAATTACATATATTTTATTTATTATTATATTTAACTAGGCAAGTCAGTTAAGAACAAGTTCTTATTTACAATGACAGCCTAGGAACAACAGATTTTTACCTTGTCTGATTCGATCTAGCAACCTTTCAGTTATTGGCCTAACGCTCTAATCACTAGGCTACCTGCGGCAGGAGGATTGGACTGGAGGATTCTATATTAAAACCAAAAGCCATCTCATGGGTCTCCAGGTGGCAGCTGGCACGGGTATCGAACCTTGCGTCTGTAGCAACGCATTTTGCACTGCGGGAGCCCCTATTCACTCCGGAGCCCCCATCCACAAAGTATCAAAATACAGAGAGGTGTTGGTAAAGGTATATTGTCCTGCTAACATCCCATAATACTGTACATGGTGTCCAGGTCAGGATAACCAAAACATGTCTTTAATAAAAGGCTATCAGAAAGAATGTTGGTACTTATTTATTTTGATCCAAAGCCATGAATGAGTGAGTTACTCAGCTTTATGTAGGTGCCGCTATATGAATGTGCCATCAACTTGATAATATATAACAATATTTATCCTTGGGGTCCCTTGATACCAATTGGGCAAAGTTTGAACGCCACACTTTGTGGAATCCATGCCCCAAAGAATTTAGTCTCTTCTGGATAAAATTGGGGGTCCAACCCGATTCCTGATGGGCGTACCTAATAAACTGGACACGGACTAACTTATATACAGTGCATTCAGAAAGTATTCAGACCCCCTGGTCACCTCCCTGACCAAGGCCCTTCTCCCCTGATTGCTCAGTTTGGTCGGGTGGCCAGCTCTAGGAAGAGTTTTGGTGGTTCCAAACTTTTTCCATTTAAGAATGATGGAGGCCACTGTGTTCTTGGAGACCTTTAATGTTGCAGAAATGTTTTGGTACCCTTCCCAGATCTGTGCCAACACAATCCTGTCTCTGAGTTCTATGGACAGTTCCTTCAACTTCATGGCTTTTCCTCTGACATGCACTGTCAACTGTGGGACCTTATATAGACAGGTGTGTGCCTTTCCAAATCATGTCCAATCAATTGAATTTACCACAGGTGGACTCCAATGAAGTTGTAGAAACATCTCAAGGATGATCCATGAAAACAGGATCCACCTGAGCTCAATTTCGAGTCTCATAACAAAGGGTCTGAATACTTATGTAAATTAGGTTTCTGTTTATTGTAATAAGTTAGCAATAAAATAAAATGTTTTTGTCATTGCGGTATTATGTGGAGATTATTGAGAAAAAAAGTATATATAATCAATTTTAGAATAGTGCTATAACATAACAAAATGTGGAAAAGGGAAGGGGTCTGAATACTTTCCGAATGCACTGTATACATACATACATACATACATGCATACATACATACATACATACATACATACATACATACATACAAAACATTAGAAACTGCATGGGTCGTACTCTTATTATAATTAACTGTGTACAGAACATTAGGAACACCTGCTCTTTCAATGACAGACTGACCAGGTGAATCCAGGTGAAAGCTATGATCCCGTATGGATATCACTTGTTAAATTCATTTCAATCAGTGTAGATGAAGGGGATGAAATGAGTTAAATAAGGATTTTGAAGCCTTGAGACAATTCGAGACATGGATTGTGTGAGTGCCATTCAGAAGGTGAATGGGCAAGATAAAACTTTTAAGTGCCTTTGAACAGAGTATGGTAGTAGGTGGCAGGCGCACCAGTTCGTGTGTGTCAAGCAAGAACTGCAATGCTGCTGATTTTCTCAAGAGTTTCCAGTGTGTATCAAGAATGGTCCACCACCCAAAGCACAACCAGCCAACTTGACACAACTGTGGAAAGCATTTTGAGTCAACATGGGCTAGCATCCCTCCCTGTGGAATGCTTTTGACACCTTGTTTATTCCATGCCCTGACGAATTGAGGCTTTTCTGAGGGCAAAGGGGGTGCAACTCAATATTAGGAAGGTGTTCATAATGTGTTGCGCACTCAATATATAGTTGTGGTAGTGATGGATGTAGTAGCGATGGAAGTAGTAGAAATAGTAGTACTACTTGTAGAAGAAGTAAAGGAAATTGTAGTAGTTGTAGTGGTGCTGGTAGTAGTAGTCGTAGTAGTGGTGGGGCACTGGTGGTAGTAGAGGAATTGGTTGTAGTATCAGTGGTAGTAGAGGAAGTGGTTGTAGTTGATACTCAACTGTTGTACTTTAGTATATTTGTTGTATTATAATAATTATACTCACGTCTGCCGGTAACTTTCAGGCCCTGTTTCAGGGTCTTGGTCTTGGCTTCATTGAAGACGTGGTCACAGAACTCCTTGGCTTGCTCCACAAAGGCAGGCTCCAGGTCAGCGTCGGTCAGCTCCTCCATACGTCTCATTTTGTCTCCGCTGGCTGGCCTCTCAAACACAAAGCACCAGCGAGGAGAGAAATAGTTCCGCAGGCAACTACGAGGCAGGTTGTACTGCTGAACCTTTGCACTTTGACCTTTTGTAAAAAGAAAAAATATTCATATCAGCCTAAATTAACAACTTGCGCAATAACGTTTTATGTTTATGTATGTATTCATATATTCATATTTACATATTTACTATTGATACTATACCATCAATCCAGTTATGTGGGGCGGCAGGGTAGCCTAGTGGTTAGAGCAGTGGACTAGCAACCGGAAGGGTGCAAGTTCAAACCCCTGAGCTGACAAGGTACAAATCTGTCGTTCTGCCCCTGAACAGGCAGTTAACCCACTGTTCCTAGGCCGTCATTGAAAATAAGAATATGTTCTTAACTGACTTGCCTAGTTAAATAAAGTTAAAATAAATGTGCTCGTCAGTATTCTTGCCTGTTTTCAGTTTAAGAGCATTCTCCAGGTACTCATTGGCTGTGATGGGTCTCCCATCAACCTCCAGGGTCAGGGTGAAATCTCTGACTGTCCACACAAAGGAAGGAAAGTAACGCAGGTACTCTGAAGATTCCTCCCCGTCTCGCTGGTTGGACTTCACCTTGATGTGCTCTGTCAGTTCTGTCACATAGCTGTAGAAGGCGGTGTTGAGGACAAAAATGAAACCAGATATACTAACATACAATATAGTGCTGAGTGATTAGTACTTTTTGAGGTCGGTTCGGTTGTTGGGGATGAAATTAACCCAGACATACAACACTACACTATATTTCTTTATAGGTCTGCTGAAGGATACTGTAGTTTCTCCAGGGCGTTGTTGTCGATGGTTCCCAGGCTGTTGTACACCAGAGTACTGCTGAGTAGGACAGCCAGGGAAAAGATCCAGTTGTCATTCTTCTCATCACCCTGCAGACACAACAGAAGGAACACATTGGTACTCTGTTCATACTAGAGTGAAATTAAGTCAGTAACTAAATGTCTACTCCATAGGTCGTTTTATGAGCTCCCTACCTAAATAAAGGTCAAAGCTGGAATCCTTAATTGAAACATTAACCAAGCCACACACTGCCTCAGTTTTGGTTTAAAAAAAACGAACAAAAAAAGAGCTGAGGGATGGGCCTGAAGAAATGTAACCACTGAAATTCATAGACTGAGCTATGGGTGCAATGACTCACCATCCGTGACATCATAATTGTAGTTAACCATGATGTTATACAGAGTTTAATTACATTTACAAACATTGGAGTAAAACAAGTTTATATTTTGGGGTCTGATGGGGTATGACAGTTGAACTAAGCTCATGGGTCATTATTTATTTGTTATACTCTTTAGAATCAATTGGTATACATCATACATTTATAAGTCAGACATTATATACAGATGATGACATCAGCTATCAGTACTAGACACAGTTCATTGAGATAACATGGGATTTTACCCATAGCAATGTTATATTCTGTCATCTAAACAATCTGAGCCATAAAAGGTTTTTGACAGAGAGTGAACTTTGACCTCCCACCTTCTCCACATCCCCCAGCCCCTCTGTATCCAGCAGCACCAGGGTGTGGTCTCTTTTTTCAGGGTGAGGCACACACCACATCCAGATGCCCTTAGTTTTGGACTGGATGGTGGCTCCCAGGGCAAAACCTTGAGGACAGAGGATAAAAACGGTTCTTAGGATGGAATCTGTAAAGAGGCAGCAGGATGTAAAGTGTTAACTCAAGGCTGCTGGTTTTCAGATGAACCTGTTTGTCTAGTTATACTGTATATCATACTGACAGACTGAAAGTGAAACTAGCAGCCAGTGCAAAACGGCACCCTGATCTACACAACCCACCCAGAACAAATGTGGTCGGAACAAAATGTGTCTTTGATGTTTGCTCTGCTGTCTGGTTGTACGTTATAGTGTAAAACTGAAAGAGAAACTGTAGTTTCCACAACGCAATAACAGGATGTGTCGAATTTCCAATTTTGGAGAGAAAAAAACATCAAAGCATAATGTGGTCAGAACAGGACAAATCTGTACTTTGGTGCAGCAAATCTGTCTCTAACTCTGAATGACAAATGCAGTCCATAAGTTAACACTTTCTGTTTCACATTTCTATTACACTATCTTTATGAGAAATAATTATCTTATACATAATCATTCCTTATCCATATAACAGTGTTGAGGTCATGCATATTGTTATGTACATTGTTCGGACTTTGGACCATAGATTAAAAAAAATGCTTGAGTGGTTCACCTTTCCTCTCTCCAGCCAGCTTGTTCATGAGGTAGGACTTGCCGGTGCGGTACAGCCCGACCACCGACACCACTACCACATGCTGGTCAATCTGGTCCAGGATGTCCAGTGCACTGCGGACCACACGCAGCTTCCCATCACTGTCGTTCTCTATCAGACATACTGGTTCCTTCATGGATACTCTCTGGCCTGTCATGATGCTGACCTATAGAAACAATGGCAACAACACACAATAACTTTTAATTGGGTAGGGTACTGTGGGTGTGTCACAGTCCCTACAGACTTTTTTATTGCAATTAAATGTAATGTGATAAAGGAGGCACAGGAACAGGTGATAAAGAGTGAATCAAGGCTTATCAACAGATTGGGTGGACAGTGACAAAAAAATTATAATAAATTCAGGCCCGGTCCTGGCCATTCTGTCACCCTAGGCTAGACAAAATAAATTGCCTCTCCTTATACCCCACAAAGCTAGAATAGTCCCAGAAAGCACAAAGACGTTGAAAATACATCTAAAATACTATTTTCCAGACATAAAAAATACATGTAAAAAAAAATTGGGTCATTTTTCGGTTCTGAATTCAAGTTGAAAATACCATCTATTTTTCGACCAAATCAAGGCCGGTCCGGACTGGACGATGTCTGAACCAAACAGACGTCTATGATTGATTCAAGACATCGGTCCGTGTTTACTGGGATGTAGCCTACAGCAGTGGTTCCCAAACTATGAGGGCGCAAGGGGTCGGCAGAAGGGGTGCGGGGTGTGGATTTGGCTATTTCAGCTACACCCGATTCTGATAGGCGTATCAAATCGAGCACACAGCCATGCAATCTCCATAGACAAACATTGGCAGTAGAATGGCCTTACTGAAGAGCTCAGTGACTTTCAACGTGGCACAGTCATAGGATGCCATCTTTCCAACAAGTCAGTTCATCAAATTTCTGCCCTGCTATAGCTGGCTCGGTCAAATGTAAGTGCTGTTATTGTGAAGTGGAAACGTCTAGGAACAACAATGGCTCAGCCGCAAAGTGGTAGGCCACAAAAGCTCACAGAATGAGACCAGCAAGTGCTGAAGCACGTAAAAAATCATATGTTCTCGGTTGCAACACTCACAACAGAGTTCCAAACTCCCTCTAGAATCAATGTCAGCACAAGAACAGTTAGTCGGGTGCTTCATAAAATGGTTTCCATGGCCGAGCAGCCACACACAAGCCTAAGATCACAATGTGCAATGCCAAGCGTTGGCTGGAGTGGCGTAAAGCTCACCGCCATTGGATTCTGGAGCAGTGGAAACGCGTTCTCTGGAGTGATGAATCACACTCCCTCATCTGGCAGTCTGACAGACAAATCTGGGTGTGGTGGATGCCAGGAGAATGCTACCTGTCCGAATACATAGTGCCAACTGTAAAGTCTCTATATACAGTTCCTTCGGAAAGTATTCAGACCTCTTTACCTTTTCCACATTGTTACGTTACAGCCTTATTCTAAAAGGGATTTTTTTAAATGCTTAGCAATCTACACACAATTACCCCATAATAACAAAGCGAAAACAGATTTAGACATTTTAAATAAGTGAAATACCTTATTTACATAAGTATTCAGACCCTTTGCTATGATACTAGAAATTGAGCTCAGGGGCATCTGTTTCCATTGATCATCCTTGAGATGTTTCTACAACTTGGAGTCCATCTGTGGTCAATTCAATTGATTGGACATGATTTGGAAAGGCACACACCTGTCTATATAAGGTCCCACAGTTGACAGTGCATGTCCGAGCAAAAACCAAGACATGAGGTCAAAGGAATTGTCCATGGAGCTCAGAGACAGGATTGTGTCGAGGCATAGATCTGGGGAAGGGTACCAAAACAATGTTGCAGCATTGAAGGTCCCCAAGAACACAGTAGCCAAAACTCTTCCTAGAGCCTACCACCAGGCCAAACTGATCAATTGTGTCTCTTTTTTATGGTAGCTATCTAACATTGTTAGCTACATTTTCACCTGTCATTGTTAGATGGTTAGTCTGATGTTGGTAGCTACTTGTCATTTCGTTTCAGTCATTGGATTATTATAACAGATGAAAGCTGTATATCTCGTTCTGTTATTGCTAAATGAATGTGCCTTCTTAGTATTGATGCCATTGTATTCATGTTTATTATTTCCAGACCACATCTTGTATGGATAAATGGACAGTTAATTGGATTTTTAAAAGCTGAGTGGCATGTTACAGAATTGCAAACATTTAACCTCCAATCAACATAAAATAACCCTAAACTGAGGAACTGTCTTTCTCACCATCACTCTATTAGGAGTACAATCTCCATAACTTTACCTACTCAATCAGTGTATAAATTCCAGAGTGATCACCCTCTAATTCAGTCTCAATACAGCACGTTGTCATACATTTTATGTCCAGCATGTAGACTACAGACAAATTCACATACTGTTTCTACTGTAGGCTAAATCATGTGGCAGATATAGCCTTTGTCAGAAGATTTTTTCTGGTTACCTAATCAATGAATTAAACGCAAACGCCTACATTATTAAGGATGGATCAAGTATTTTTCATATAACCAGTCAACTTGCAAATCAATTTGTAAAAAAATAAAAAATAATCCTAAATGTAAGTAGTGCAAGGGAGTTTACCTCGGCAAAGCTGTAGTGGGTTATTATTCAGTCTGTGGTCAGCGTTAGGATAGTTAAAGAAATATGTGATTTATAAAAGTCCCTGCTCTGCGCAGTTATTCATTAAATGCCGCGATCACGTGCTAGTG